>NW_006792881.1:2156161-2162490 GCF_000442215.2 Lipotes vexillifer | reverse complement strand
GAACCCAGGCTTGAGCCGCTTGATCCTCCTGTCAGGACCACCTACCAGGACTTTGTTTTGTCTGCATCAAAGCCTCAGCCTGACTGGCCAGCAGCAGTGATGTCTGTCCATGCCGTAACCTTGCTTAGTCCCCTCTGAATACCCTGTGAGCTCTCCACACCATGGCCAATGCCCCAGACCATGCTTAAGCCCCATGAGGGGCCCACAGAGCACGTGGTAGTGTGTATCTGGTAGGCACACAGAGCAGGGGGTGGGGAGGTTGAAGGAAACAACCTAATGGCCCCCGAGCTAACCCACTCTTAGCCATTAATGACACACTAGTTATAAAAGGTTTTGTTCCCTATAAGGATAAGTAAGATCCAAAGATTTTCAAGAGTGACAACTGATGCAACAATGTCTCAAAGTGAAAAAAAATGAGGTCAAGAGCAAGAGTGTATACACTGGCCTCCAAGAATACTCTGTATGGGTAAAAATTATATCCTAACTTACAAATGGAGAAACTGAGGCTGAGAGAGGTCAAATAATGCTCTCAAGTTCACGGAGTTAGTAAGTGATACAACCAGGATTTGAATCCACATCTTTTTTCTTTTTTTTTTAACATCTTTATCGGAGTATAATTGCTTTACAATGGTGTGTTAGTTTCTGCTGTATAACAAAGTGAATCAGCTATACATATACATATCTCCATATCTCCTCTTTATGATTCCACTGCTCACATACACACATCTTCTGAAATCCAAATTCCTCTTGAAACCACATTGGTCTTTAAAATTCCACCCTTTTCTTCTTCATCAGGTTCATTTTTAGTTGTACTATCATTTTAGTTAACAGAAATTTTTAGGAACTAGTACCAATCATACCAGTCTTGAGTTGTGTACCATTTAGAGTTAATGAACAGAGATAAGACTACTTTCTTAGCTTCCTGACATTTGCTTTGCTGAAGTCCAGAGTATGGTTAAATAAGCCCAGCAATCCCTCCTACCGTAAGATGAAATGGACATTGCCTCTTACATTTCAGCTATCAGTTCTGCCTTGTTTGGATTTGCAGCTCCTCTTGTCTCCTTCATCTTCAGACTTTAAAACCGTCACCAGGGCAAGACAAAAGCTTAGTAGCTGCTCTGCTCCCTGTCACAACTTCATGTGACCACTGGGAACTACATGGGACCTGGCACTTGTTTAGTGGTCTGAATTTTTTTTTTTTTTTTGGCCACACTGCTGACTTCTGGGATCTTAGTTCCCCGACCAGGGATCAAACCCAGGCCCATAGCAGTGAGAACACTGAGTCCTAATCACTGTACCACCAGGGAATTCCCAGTGGTCTGAATTTTGAAAGGATTGTTCACATCTTCCACACGCCAAGATCTAGGAGACATCACTTCTGCTTCTATTTTTATTCCCATTTAATACTCTATACCTAGCCTCAACCTAGGACCCTGTACTGTCACTGAGGTTACAGCTACCTTCCTACACAAATGTCCTTCAAAGCACATCTGCTTCATTGGAAGAAAGATGCCCTTCTGTAGCAGTCACTGCTGGTGGCCTATCCAACAGCCACTCACTCCTTTGTTGATAGAACCCCAATTCTATCCAAATATCCCCTCCTTGGTGCAGGATGTGGATTCTGAATCATCTAAGCCAATAGTAAGCAAACTGTTTCTGTAAAGCACCAGACAGTAAATATTTTTGGCTTTGCAGCACCATAAGGTCTCTGTTGCAACTACTCAACTCTGATGTTGTAGGGCAGCAGTCCCCAGCCTTTTTGGCACCAGGGATCGGTTTCATGGAAGATGATTTTTCCATGGATGGGGGTGGGGAGAGCAGGGGATGGTTCAGGCAGTAATGTCAGCAATGGGGAGCAGCAAATGAAGCTTCACTCGCTCACCCTCCACTCACTTCCTGCTGTGTGGCCCGGTTCCTAACAGGCCGGACTGGTACTGGTCTGTGGCCCGGGGGTTGGGGACCCCTGTTGTAGGGTAAAAGCAACCATAGGCCATAGGTTAAAAAAATGGGTGGGGCTGCCTTCTAATAAAATTTATTTAAAGAATAGGCATCAGGATGAATTTGATGTATACTCTCTTGACCCCTAGATTAATGCAATGGGACCACTGTAGTTCTATTTCTTTTGCTAGTGATTGGTTTAGACATGAGCATATGATATAACTACAGACAATGAGAGATGAAGGAAGATCTTCGAGCAGCTTTTAGGAGCCTTCCTTCTTTTAAAAGATAGTAAGGAAGAGATGATCCCTCTTTTCTGCCGGCCATTATCACATCAGGATGTGATACCTGGAAATGTCACAGCCATTTTGAGACCATGGAAATTTGGGAGCCATTCTGACCTGTGGGACACCCAGATGTTCCTCTAAGTGTGAACAGGGAACAATGATATCTACCTATGAAAGCTAAATGATGCAAAGTAAATCAAGTGCTTTGCAATATGAGTACAGAGCAAGCACCCAGCAACAACTGGTAATTTTACTCTACATTTATGTGCCCATAAAAATGCTATGTAAAAGGTAGGTGTTCAATAAAAAATTTGAAGAAGTATGTACTTTGATGTTTTTTCTCCCAAGAGCAAGGCTGGATTTGCCCTGTTCTAATCTGCTCTGACTGGGACTCTCCCGTGATAAATGGCACATTCACGTGGCTCTTTTTTAGGATTCAGCCTGTGATCCTTACCTGAAGGGAGCTGGGGAGTGGCTTCCTTGGCACTTTGCTCTTATGAGCCACAGGGAAGTTCTAAAATTCCAAACTTCTTATAAACACAAATAATAACCATGGAAATGATCTGAGTAGCTGGATTCACGGTAAGAAGATCTGTCAGTAAGATTACACACACTAGCCAAGAGTGGCAGAGTCCATCCTCATTCCTCCTCTGCAGTAGGTAACAGCCAGGTGGTTTTACTTTTGAGGATACTAAGGCAGAGACAGATGAAATGCCCTTGTCGCTATCATTAAGAGTAAAAAAATAATAATAATAAATTTAAGAAGTAAACAATCTAAAGCAGAGCCAAAACTAACTAGTCTAAGGATCTAGAAAATTCTGTCCTTAATGGAGGACAGAGAGGACCAATCAACTGCAGCTTTAATAAAAGCAGATACTATAAAATTCTAACTCCTTTTTAAAAAGACCTCTAGACCCCTTAATCTCCCAAGTAAGTCTTCCTCAACTTCCCATATAAAAAGTATGCCCAATGGCCCCTTGCCCCTCACAGTGTGGTCCACAGACCAGCAGCATAGACATCTCCTGGGAGCAATGCAGCATCTGAGGCCCCTCCTCAGACCTACTAAATCAGAACCCACATTTTATCAGGATCCCCAGGTGATCTGGATGCATGTTAATAGTCAAGAAGCACCGTACCTGCTTTTTCCTAAGGATTATGCTCAGCTGTATAAAATTATTGTTAAGACATTCATGATGCAGAGAAGTTGGATATAAAATTGCATGAGGCTACTAAGTAGTACAAAAGACTCGCAATTTCCAAGTTCACATCTTAATGCTACTGCCTTTATACTAAATGTCCTGAAAATAGTCATGTTGTGAGTTTTTCTTTCCTAACAGCATTCTATAATTATCCTACCTGTTCCAAAAATTAAAATATATAATTAACCTGGGGAAAAATAACCCTTAGAGGCAAGAATATAAGAAAGACACAGAAACCTTACCTACAGCTTGAAGAAGTAATATCTGAAAAGTGAAAAACTCTGATCAATTATTTGTGTTGTCTCTAAGACAGGCAATCACTTTAAATCTCCTCACACTACACTCATTAAACTGAATGGTTAATGGAGTGTTGGGTGGACAACCACTGGGTCATGCTGGAAAAAAAAAAGAATGAATCAGCAAAAGCGACTAGAAATCCTTGTCAGATTTTTAAATAATTCAACTATTGCACTCTCAAGAGCATCTAGGTCTTCAAATTTGTGCTGGGCAGTGGATTCCCTCTCCTTACATATAGTCTTACTGGGAACTCCCAATGTATACAAGCTCCTTGAGAAAATACAGAGAAAAGGACAGAACCCAGGAGTCTTTCTTACCAGGTCCCTTGCCTTCTCTGCCTGTTGAAGTCGACCTAACCTTCAAAATCTCATACAAATGACCTTCTGCTTCACTTTGCATGTATATACCTACACATGTAAAGTTACAATAACCCTATGAGCTAACAGTTATGATGCCCTTTTTTAGAGTTAGGAAAACCAAGGCTCAGAGAAGTAAAAGATTTGTCCAGAGTCAATGGCGGCAAAGAGAAGACTTGAATTCAGGATGTCCTGATTCCAAATTCTAGGCTTTCAACTGCCACCCTGAATGTTGTCTCTAATACTTTCCATGGTTCCCCTTGGTTGAAACTACTATTTCAGGACTTCCCTGGTGGTGCGGTGGTTAAGAATCCGCCTGCCAAAGCAGGGGACACGGGTTTGAGCCCTGGTCCTGGAAGATCCTAGATGCCACAGAGCAACTAAGCCCATGTGTCACAACTACTGAGCCTGCACTCTAGACCCCCACGAGCCACAACTACTGAGCCTGTGAGCCACAACTACTGAAGCCCACGTGCCTAGAGCCCATGCTCCGCAAGAAGAGAAGCCACCGCAATGAGAAGTCCGTGCACCGCAACGAAGAGTTGCCCCCGCTCGTCACAACTAGAGAAAGTCCACACCCAGCAATGAAAACCCAATGAAGCCTAAATTAATTAATTAATTAATTAATTAATTAATTAAATCACTATTTCACCCTTCTGTACTTTCAGAGCATTTTTTTCCACAGCATATGTCACTTCCTGCCTCACATTATAGAGTTTTGTCCCCATGACTCATATGCTCCTGGAGAGCTGACACTGTTCTGCTGATCACTAAGGATCTAGTAATAATTTATAAATAGAAAACTGGGTTTTCCTCAGTTCTCTGGGGTTTGCCTTCCTAGAGGAAGTGTCCCTGGAAGCATACCCCTGAAAATGCAAGTGGTCACCAAGCTGGTTTTGATTCAGCTAAGTTGCAATAACCACCATGACCACGACCACCACCATCTGCCCCACCTTCATCCGCGTGGGGTCACATGACTAGTTTTCACCAATAGAATCTGAGTGGAAGGAAAATGAGTCCATTCCAGGCTGAGGAATTACAAGCAGGCTTCCCTAAGTTTCCTCTGTTTCCTGCCTCCTGGCTGGATGCAGAGGATCCACTGAGGTTACATAGGCCCAAGAAGATAGTGGAGACACTTGGTGGAAGTGTAACTAGTGACAGTGGAACTGTGAAGAGGGGAAGTAATAAATCTACTGTGTTAAGCCACTGAGACTGGAATTGTTTGTTACAGCAACTGACCGTTCCTGACAGATACATCCCCATTTATCCAAAGTCTACCATTCAGTTCTTTTAGTTAACATGTATTCTTTTACAATAAAATGCTTCCAAACAAATTAGGGCTACAAGGTATTCTTTGAGATAAGGAAGACATTACTGAATATTCTTTTAATGGAGTGTTGGAGCCCCTGAGAATTATCTGATTCCCTTTAGGGCTCTGAATCACCTTTGGACCCTTTCACAACTCTTTAAATTGAAGATAACTGATAGCCATACAAATAATTCTTCTCTAGATGAGAAAATTAATTGTCCAGTGGAGAAACAGCCCTCATACCTCGGAAAAAGTCTGTCATGCATCCATTTGTAAATTCATTTTAACAGTCTATTTTTTGTTGTTGTTGTTTAAAAGTTTGAGTTTATTTGACAATACACAAGTGATTTACAAATTTTATGGTTTAGTTGGAGCCAAATTTGAAACAGTCCTTGACTCCACGTAAATTTGTGATTCTTTGATCTTTCCTTTGAACCAGTTGTGGCATCTGCCTGGTTCCTTTATTAATTAATAAGCTTTTAAAATCTTTGACACATGTTCATTTTATATCAGGAATCATAATTATATCTTCGTTAAAAATATTTTTGGGGGGGCTTCCCTGGTGGCGCAGTGGTTAAGAATCCGCCTGCCAATGCAGGGGACATGGATTTGAGCCCTGGTCTGGGAAGATCCCATATGCCATGGAGCAGCTAAGTCCATGCACCACAACTACTGAGCCTGCGCTTTAGAGCCCGCAAGCCACAGCTACTGAGTCCGCGTGCCTACAGCCTGTGCTCCCCAACAAGAGAAGCCACTGCAATGAGAAGCCTGCGCACCGCAACAAAGAGTAGCCCCCGCCTGCTGCAACTAAAGAAAGCCCACGCAAAGCAACAAAGACCCAACACAGCCAAAAATAAAATAAATAAATAATAAATTTATTTTAAAATAAATAAATAAAAATATATCTTTTAACAGCTATGAATTATTGATGGTCCCTCAAAGT
>NW_006792881.1:2148233-2156151 GCF_000442215.2 Lipotes vexillifer | reverse complement strand
AAACCATGTTCTTCAAAAAAGAGTGTTCTGATATAGTGAAAGGGATTAAGAGAAGACTGAAGCTTCTTTGGATCCCAGGGTAGTACTGAGTGGCCACTACCAGTGCTGAAAGGAAGGGTGGAAAGCGAGAATGATAAGGATGATGACCAGGGAGAAGGAGGAAGAAAATAGAACAGAGCAAACTTCCCCCGCATCATGATTTTTTCCATGGTTTTCCCCTACCTCTTTTTCATTAGTGGATTAAGTAAATGAGTTGTTTTTAGAACTGTCTGTGGTTTCTGTGGCTCAGCCCTGAATAGTAAGGCCTACCCAGCAACAGCTCTTCACTTTAGCTCTGTGTGCATGGGCTCCATCACCCACCTGCTTCCCACATGGCAGGGCTCAGAAGCCCAAGGCCGTGGTCCTGCAGGATGTGCAATACTTTATCAAGCTTGTGATAAACAGACCTAGGTGGTAGTTACCCTGGTGCCTGTGGCTGATTTCATATCAAACCTTATGCTGTTGGAAGCTGCCAACATTACTTGGAGCATTTATACCCAAGGATTCATCAAAGCCATCCTGTTCCAAACAGTTGCTGTCCTCTTTCAAGAGGAGCAGCTTGAAATTCAAATCCCATTATTTCAGAAAGATTTCAGCCCTGCAGGAAAACTTAGAGGTGGAAAGCGTAAATCACAATTCCCTCAGCTGTAAACACTCCTCTGTTTTAAATTCCTTCCCTGGGTCTTGATAATCTGGATGTTTGTAAAGTTTATTTTAAAGATTCTTCACATGAATTGAAACTGGGCATTCTTTGTTGGACACATATCTATATTTTGTGCCAGATTCTGTGAAAAAGTCTTTCTCTCCAACAGAAAATCAGAAAAGTTCTTAGTTGGAAAATCAGAACTCCGTGGTCATTAATTCTCAAATGCTGAAATGAAATGAACTGGCTGACTTCAACCTCACCTGATCACTAAGCTAAGCTTTGAGGATTTAGCATCTTCTTTTTATGATCTCAGTAGAGAGGGGGAAATGACTGAATTGCTCTATTTTCTGAAATGCAAAGTTAAGTGCATTCTTTCTCTGATCCAAATTAAGGAAGACAAATAAAACTGGGGAGACTACAAATATTCCAGATTCTTAACACAGCAGACCTATAACATTTGATTAATTCACCTTAATTTAGCATCATGTAACTTCAAATCAAGAGATAAGGACACTGTTTTCACTACTTTCTCAATTTTGTTTTAACATAATTGGAAGCTTTTTTTTTTTTTTTTTTTTTGCAGTACGTGGGCCTCTCACTGTTGTGGTCTCTCCCGTTGTGGAGCACAGGCTCCAGACGCGCAGGCTCAGCGGCCATGGCTCACGGGCCTAGCCACTCCGCGGCATGTGTGATCTTCCTGGACCGTGGCACAAACCCCTGTCCCTTGCATCGGCAGGTGGACTCTCAACCACTGCGCCACCAGGGAAGCCCTGGAAGCTTTTTAACATCATCTTTGTTTACTTTCCTCTGTATTTTTCAAAGAGGACAATTTATACTCAGTTTCTTCATTTCTGAAATTTTTTTGCAGTCCTCTCTGTATTTCTTGTTTAATTCCCAGAAGAGCCTACTAGATGTTTTCATATGTTAATAATTCCCCAGCTGAGCCTATGAGTGCATTGCGATTACAAAGAAATTAGTTCAAAATACTCTCCTCAGATATAATGTGCCTTATTAATGTTTTTATTAACTGTAGCTGATGAAGAGATTATTTTCTGCCTTAGTTCCAAGAATCCTTTTTTAGCTCTCCAAAGGAAAAGTGACTGCTGAATTTTCACATAAGAAATTCATTCCTAATGAATGAAATGTGATTTTTTTTCCAATTCTCTAATTCAATATAGTTTAATCATGAAAATACAGATAAGGGCTTCAACTTCTGGAAAGCATTAAGTCTATTGTCTCACACAGATCATTAACAGAAATAAAGATGAATAATGTGAAGCTGAGATATTTGGCTTTAGTTCCAGAAGGCTCTTCCTAAATCAACAAGTCCAAATTTACTTTTTTTTTAAATCTTTGATACAAGAACCTATTATCCAGGGCCTTTTAAAGGGCCTTAAAGACATGAAAAGAGAAAAATTTTGTTCAAACCAGAACCCTAAAACATTTAAAATACTATATTATAATTGTAAGTTTCTTCCAGCCAGAAGTGAGATACAAAAAGACAACTCAATTCTCTGACTTGGAGAAGCAATGATCCAGTGGCAAAGCGAATCAGGTTTAATAAATTTCTCACTTCCATGTAGATGATGCTATGGCTATTTTTATTCTTTGGTAGAAGCTATCAAAGGCCTTATCGCTATTAAGGCACCTAATTAGCTATTTGGAAAATTTTTAAATGATTGATCACTATGAGAATGCAATCATTTGATTCTCATCTGATTCAGATTCGAAGGTAATGAAGGTAGCTGTCCCAGCATTTTCAAGGTCTGATCATTAAACAGTGTAGAATCACTCCAAGCTCATTCTAAAAAACCATTCTAAAATGTTAGATTGCTCCCACAAAAAAGAAAAGGTAGTTACTCAACACGGTGCAGGTGTTAGCTAATGCTATGATGGTAATCATTTTGCAGTATATAAGCATATCAAATAAACACGTTGCACACAATGTTACGTTAATCAATACAGCTGGAAAAAATAAAATAAAACATTAGATTATGTTCCGGAAAAAAACCTAGCCTCAAAATGTTATCTATGGCCGATGACCTGAAGGCATGCTATAATTAGTTCATTACTAAAGGCTTTGTAGATGTAAAAACTATTTTGAAGTAAGTAGAGAGAACCAGAGAAAGTTAAGATCACATGAAGCCCTACCTGTCATGTGATATTTAAGTTTAATCTCAGTTATAAGCATTATGGAGAACCCTCAGCACCTGATCAGTTACCATTTTTTCCACAAATCCAACTAACTCCGTTTAACACGCCCCCTCCCGTCCCCTACACTGCTATCCAGGATAGTTAAATAAGGGACTACTGTTTGATTGTCAGAGCACAATAAAACATCCCCATCCCTCCTCCCAACTGTGCTGGACAGTTTCAGGTCCAGCGTGGCTACCAGCTGGAAGAGAACCCCCTTTTAATCAAGCAACAGCACTCGATGCTGAGTACTAGATATTGTGCACTTCCAAAAAAGTCCTAAGCAAAATGAGGTAGTGGAGTGGAAATGAGCCCTACTGCCAAGAACGGCTGGAGGAGTTTCACAGGGGAGGACTGAGTGGGAGTTAGGGTTGCCAGGAAAGGCTTCAGCGAGCGCCGGGGCTGGGGGTGGGGGCGGACAGACAGAAAATGGAGAAGACCATCCCAGGAAAAAAGAATAATGGCAGAAAAAAAATGCCGGGTCCGGAAATGTCTGATGCATGTTCTGGTGACAGTGATTACAGCCCGCTGAAGGCAGAGGTCTTGGACAAAGCAGTCGAGAGAAACGAGGAGGGAAGATAGACCCCAGACAGATCCTGGAGGTCCTTGAATATATCAGGGGTGTATAAAAGAGACAAATACACTTATAAGAAATGCTTCCTACCCATGAACTGTTGAATCCCTGAGTTACCTGATGGAAATCTCTGATCCCTTGATTTTATATTCAATCTCTCCCTCACTTCTGCTGCGGTGTAATTTTTTTTGTTTGTTTGTTTTTTGTTTTTTTGCGGTACGCGGGCCTCTCACTGTTGTGGCCTCTCCCGTTGCGGAGCACAGGCTCCGGATGCGCAGTCTCAGCGGTCATGGCTCACGGGCACAGCCGCTCCGCGACATGTGGGATCTTCCCGGACCGGGGCACGAACCCGTGTCCCCTGCATCAGCAGGCGGACTCTCAATCACCGCGCCACCAGGGAAGCCCTGCTGCGGTGTATTTTTAATTCGCACCACCAATCCTCTGAATTTCAAAAATAGCTCTGGCTTCCTGAGGCCAGTTTGAGAGGTTGGCAGTTCTTTGAGATCACACAGAACCTACTACTACGGTACTGGAGAGACCCAGCTGCACAAAGATCAATGTTTTAACAACCAAGACTGATCTCCCTTCCTCCACACAGGAACATCCCCAGGGAAGCTTTATGCATAGGGGAGTTAGCTGCAGACGGGGCTGTGGCTGCCTCTGTGCTCTCCACTAACTCTATTCTACTAGTTTCCCTCATTAGCCTTTGAGACTTAGAGTTGACTCCTCACTAGTTTTCTCTAAAGAAACCTTTGGAGGAGAATAAGGGAATTTGCAGTGGCCCACAGCTGACTTGGGCAAAGGGAACTCGCGTGTGCGCGCGCGTGTGCGCGTGTGTGCGTGTGTGTGCGTGTGTGAATGATCTGAGTTCTACCACTCTTGGAATTAATGAATTTCAAAGCCTCAATTCCAGTCTGCCTGAAATTCTTGGTGCAGAAGTTCTACATATAGCTGTGAAAAATCATTAACTGTCAGTCCTAAAAAGAAAATTTAACACAACCCACAAAATCATCCATGCCATCAATCCTTCCCTCCTTCCAAGTGACTTAACATTTCCTATGCTGAAGGAACATAAAAGTTTGACTGTATCTTTATTCCTGTCTTACCCCTAGGTTCTTCATGACATTTTTTTTTCTTAAATTCCATATATATGTGTTAGCATACGGTATTTGTCTTTCTCTTTCTGACTTACTTCACTCTGTATGACAGACTCTAGGTCTATCCACCTCATTACAAATAGACACGGACCTACTGAAGAACGGACTTGAGGATACGGGGAGGGGGAAGGGTGAGCTGTGACAGGGCGAGAGAGAGGCATGGACATATATACACTAACAAACATAAGGTAGATAGCTAGTGGGAAGCAGCCGCATGGCACAGGGATATCGGTTCGGTGCTTTGTGACCGCCTGGAGGGGTGGGAGGGAGGGAGACGCAAGAGGGAAGAGATATGGGAACCTATGTATATGTATAACTGATTCACTTTGTTATAAAGCAGAAACTAACACACCATTGTAAAGCAATTATACCCCAATAAAGATGTTAAAAAAAAAAAAGTTTGACTGTAGCCATTATACATAACTGCTCATCATCATCAGAAGTGTCATGAACACCAAAATGAAAGAAAAAAACCCAGAATACATTACATTCTTTTTAGGCCAGAACCTGGTTTTGTTTAGCCTTGGCCAGTTATCTTTTTGATTTTTGGTTCAAGACAGGTGTCCTCAGAACATATCTGCGAGCACGGTTGGAAGTGGGCAGCAGGAAGGAAGTCTATTCACTTTTATGTATTTAACCTACTTATAACCTACCCCAGGCTAAAAAGAGGATTTATGGCTTCTAACAAAAATACCTACAGTATAACAGGTTAAAAATAAATAAATGGAAAACTCAGGAAATAAATGCATTTAAAACCTAAAATCCTGAGTTTGTCAGATTTTTCACCACAGGCATGGGGACAGATTTTCTCCCCTAAAAATCCCCAACTACTGCTAATCTGCAAGTAACCAACGGCTCAAATGGAAAGATCTATGAAGAAATGATTTCTTGGACTTGGAAGGCATCCTTCTCTGCAGACCTAACATCCCTTAAGCATTCATTCTCCTGAGGTGGGGAGAGGCAGGGATCACAATCTCTATCTTAAACTTTGGCACCAGTGTGTCCTGCCTAATGTGGAAAAAGGAAGTCTACACCCGAGTTCTGCTCCTCTTGTCTCAGTAAAATAATTCAGTTCTTTCCAAAGAAAGAGTGAATGGCATTACTCTTAAACCCAGAAACCCTGGGTACCATCTGAGGACAGGAAGGAACTCCAAGTAACTCCAAGGCAGGTGCCTACTCACGGAAACTCACATCCGGAGATGCTCACTCATTCCAGATACAGAAGTCAGGGTACAGACCCCCATGGTACAGATTTAGAAGTCTGTCATGTTGAGGCAGGAGGCAGACAGGCCCCAGGTAAGACATTTACAGCTGGCCTCCTGTTTACATTTCATGAAGCAGGAAAAAGTGGGCTTCAGGCCAGACACTCACAACTAGCCTCCTGTTTACATTTCCTGAGATAGGAGATAGGTGGGCTCCAGGTTAGGCATTTACAGTCAGCCTCCTGTTTGCACTCCAAAATGGAAGTAACAGCTGAAACAGGGTGAAAAGCCAGGCTTTGTCTCCTGTGGACACCTTAAGATAACAGTTGTGGCAGGAGCAGAGAGGAGCTAGACCTTGTTTGAGTAAAGGATCAAGAGGCCATATACTTCCCATCCTTGGGGCAAGGGAGACACTACACATGCGCAGAAAGGCTCCCTGCAGGTCAAAAGTCAGGGGAAAATGCCAGGCCACAGTGAGTCTTGCTTCTCCCAGACACCTTCACGTCAAGATCCATCTTGGCTGAAAGGTGCGTGCGCACCTAAGGGGAGGGTCCCAAGACAAATTAGCCAGGGGGGACAAAACAAGATGATTGGCCAGAAGGAAGACAAAGACCTGGAAAACTGCCCTTTTATAAAGAATTTAAGTATTTCCCAAAGGCGCAACTCTCTCTCTGAGTTCGCCCATGCATCTTTCCGCATGTACTTTGCTTTTCCAATAAACTTTTTTACTTTTCTCTTTACCTTTTGCCTCCTTACATGAATTCATTCTTGACAAGGCGGGCAAGAACTAGGGATCCAGGCCCTAGCCACTGCCCACTGTGGTCTAGTGGTTAGGACACCCGGTCCGGGAACTAAGATCTTGCTTCCAGCTACCGCTCGTGCTGCATGCTGCAAGCTGCCACTTACTGCTGCGTGCATCCAAAATCAATGTGACCATGGGCTTTCTGAGAAAACGAAACCATGGATATTGACTTTAATCTCAATATGACTGTAAAAAGCTGGATTTTTTGTTTTTAAGGCACACTAATCCAATACACAAAAGATCATTACAAGCAATGTAAATCTTTACTAATGGAGGGAGCACAGAACACTTCTGACAATCCTCTTTCTCCAGCCCCTTCACAAACAGAAGCTGCCTCACCCCAAGGGAACAACCAGCACACCCAGTCTAGGACAGCTGTGCTCCGTGGGTGGGACCCAGGTATCAGTATCTTGTGTCGCTCTCCAGGGGGTTCAAGCCAAGAGTGAGAACCACTGGTGCAGGGGCTTTAGCCAGTCTGCCACTCACATTGCGCTGGTTACGTCGGATTAAGGTTTCTTTCCTTCTTCCTTACACATACTTAACCACGTTAGCCCGGCAACTTCCTGAGCAACCTCATAATACACAGCTTAACACGTTATATGCCAAAATACACTGACATTTGTTGCAGTGAAGAGTTGTTTGACATCTCACACTTCCCACTATCTTTCATGGAGCATCTTTTTCTTGCTGTCACAGCCCGTGTTGCACTATATTTAAGTGTTCAGTCTTAGCTACATGTTAAGTGTTCTAAAAGAACAAGAAGGATGATGGGTAGAAGAAAGAGAAGAGTTGACACGTTTGAGGACAAAGGCTCTGACTTTCTCACAGACCAATGCTCAGTTTCTCTAAGGCCGAACCCCCTCACCTTTGCCTGCAGTTCATTCTACCTTTCTACCAATTCAAAACACATTCCCTTTCTTTCATATTAAAATCATCCTAAATCACCAGGTAATGAACCTGATAAATAATAATAAATCCATGATAACATCTTATGGGTTATCCTATCCAGACAGCAGATCTGCATTTTTGTAAGGCCTTCTCAAGATATATTATTGTGATCCAAAGGAAGGCTCTTAATATTGAAGAGTAGGCACCATGTTAAAATGGGGAGGAGGATATAGATTAGAAATCACACAAGCACTCCCAAAGTCACACTCCACAGGTGGCTGCCCACTAGAAGAAACCCCCGGTTGTAAATGATGATTCAATTTCCCACTGTGTAATCGCTCAGCCACTGGCCTCACATCTATAGAACCATTCTCTGCCCCATGGTAATTTATCTCTTTACAGGTCAACCTCTCACTC
>NW_006792881.1:2139356-2148145 GCF_000442215.2 Lipotes vexillifer | reverse complement strand
ACTCTTTCCACAACGTACAGCACACACTTAGTAGGTGCTCTATGAACATCTGGTGAAAAACTAGAAACATGAACGCTCTTCATTCTTCTGCTTTCCACAAACATCTCTATACTGTTAATTGAATATTTATCATGTTTTTTATAGACCTCCAGAGAAAAATATTCCACTTCCTAAATCAGGAACCCCTCCCAATGTTAGATGCAGGCTTTTGAAAAAAACGTGAAGACAGCTATGGTAATTCTGCACTTAACTAATTGATGGCTTTTGGAAGCCTTAACTATTCAGAACTTCAACCAAACCATAAAGTGGCCAAAAAATGGTCTCTTCTTGGAACAATACCACCACCCTCGGGCTCTCATCCAGAACTCATGAATTCAAAACATATTTAAGATAAATATATTAGTTTAACAAGATTAGTCACAGGATTCTTGGAAGATAAAAGAAACATGGATAAGAACCAGCCACAAGAGAAGTAAACAGAAAAACACAGAAATCATAGATCGGTATAGTGATTGACACACGCCCCCATCTGTTCCACCAGTCATGTGATCACATTCCCCTTGCCAATGATTGTTTAGAAATGAGCATGTGACCTAATCCCAGCAGATCAGTGGTGAGAATTCTACTGGGGGATTCTTGGAAAGTCTTCCTCTCTCCTGAGGAAGAAACACAGTAAAAAGACAGTCCTCTTCTTTGTCTGAACAATGTCGTGTCTAGGTGTGACATCTGAAACTGCTGCAGCCACTGCAACTGTACGGAGGCCAGGCTGGGGCCAAAGTGAACATCCCAAGGCGGAGAGTGCAGCAAGGTGGAAAAACATGAGTCACCGATGACAGCTGAGCTACTGAGTCAACTGACCCAGGAGCTCCACCTCTGGACTTCTTGTTTTCAGAGAAAATATATTTCTTTACTCTTTAAGTCAATTTAAGGTTTCTGCTACGTGTAGCTAAAGGCATCCTAGCAGATACAGAATGCACAGAGGAAAGAATCACCAGACATTAATTACATTGCAAATGTTTAAACGTTAAAATGGATATGTTGGGCTTCCCTGGTGGCGCAGTGGTTGAGAGTCCACCTGCCGATGCAGGGGACACGGGTTCGTGCCCCGGTCCGGGAAGATCCCACATGCCACGGAGTGGCTGGGCCCGTGAGCCATGGCCGCTGAGCCTGCGTGTCCGGAGCCTGTGCTCTGCAACGGGAGAGGCCACAGCAGTGAGAGGCCCACATACCGCAAAAGAAAAAAAAAAATGGATATGTTGACTCAACTTTGCCCATATTGATTTTATACTTTTAAAAGAATGATCGTGTGATTTATTATAGTGAAAGGATAAGAAGTAGTGTGGGGGGGGGGTCACAGTACCTGCTCTCTGTACAGTTTCTTACCAATAAATTTGAAAATAAACTTGTTAGATCAGAAAAGAAATTGATTCTGCATATGTAAATAAAGAGCTTCCTATATGCTACTAGCATTTTACCAATCAATGCACCTCAGTCATAACATGGAACTTTCACTCCTGATTCTCTGTCCTCTATAGTTCAGTCCACAATCACACCTCCCAAGAGCAAGATCAAGAAATTGGGCTCTCTCTCTCCAAAGCTTTACAGGCAATGTGTATGTGACAATACAGAAAACAGAAGTGCACAGAATTAAGCCATGGACCTACTGCTTTGCCTCAGAAAGGCATCTAAGTTTTCTGCTCTTGTTACTTCACAGAAAATGAAATGATAATCTATTCAAAGAGTATGTATTATTTTTAGCCAATCCCAACTACCCACTTCAATCTGTTCATTTTTAAAGGTTCCTATGGGTTTTAGCATTTGCTTTGGAATACCATTCATATGGTAAAATAGGATGTGATAGTCTATAAATAAAAATAACCCACTTAAAAATAGGAATGAATAAGATGGCCAATTAAAGTATAATTATATTAAATTGGATTACTTTTTAAAGGTCTCAATCTTCGCATTTTTAGTGATTCATTAAGAAAAAACTACAGTTAAGTTTACAACACTCACACTCAGACTACAGCTGCCACGCAAGCTCTACTTCTAAAAGGAAGCTGCTCATAAAATACTTATTGAAATCTGTATTCGTTTCCTATTTCTGCTGTAACAAATTACCACAAACTTAGGGGCTCAAAACAACACAGATTTATTACCTTACAGTTCTGGAGGTTAAAAGTCTAAAATGGGTCTTGAGGGACTAAAAATCAAGGTGTCAGCTGGGTTGTGTGCCTTCTAGAGGTTCAAGGGGAGAATCCATCTCCTTGCCTTTTCCAGCTTCTGGAAGCTGCCAGAATTCCTTGCTCATGGCCGCATCATTCTGACCTCTGCTTCTGTCATCACATCTCCTTCTCCGACTCTGACTTGATACTTCTCGCTTATAAGGACACTCGTGATCACACTGGGCCTTTGCAGAGAATCCAGGATAACCTCTCCCTCTCAAGATCCTTAACCTAATCATATCAGCAAGAGCCGTTATTCTTGTTACCACAAAATCCATCACAAATAGGGGAGGTTTCCCTCCGTTTCACGTGACCTGAGAACATTTAGGAAACTGTATCAATTAACATTGATCCAGAAGTTGTCACTCATTTTGAGTTACTAGGAAATACTCCTGTCCCTCCAAGAAAAAGTTGGTGAGCTAATAAAATCCTAGACCCGGACACTACTACTCCAACCCAGTCTTCCCACAGTGGAAAAAAAGGAAGGGCTTGAAAGATTTGCTCCTTATTTTGGTTCCCATGAAAACTACAATGCTAAAAACATGTTGGCAAACTGAAGACATCAGGAAAATAAGTGGCAGTAAAAGGTAGGAGACAACCAGGAAAATGGTAAATTTTATTAAAAGGAAAAATCTGATATGAAATAAAAATTCAGGACTTGGGGAAATCACTTTAAAAAGCATAGCAAATCACTAAATTGGTATCACTAATTTAAGAAACCTTAGCCATGCATGGAGGCTGGAATCAGGAGGCAGGACAGGGGGACAATACGGCTATTTGTCCTGTGCCTCATACCCTACACACCTTAAAATGTAACTGCTATTAGCCAAAAACTGGGGAAAACCCAAATGTTCATCAACAGGTGACTAGATAAACAAAATGTGGTATATCCATACTATTGAGTACTACCCAGCTATAAAAAGGGAACAAATTACTGAAACAGACCACAACATGGTTGAATCTCAAAATCATTTTGCTAAGTGAGAGAAGCCAGGTACATAAAGGTATGTATTATATGATTCCGCTTATATAAAATTCTAGAAAATGCACTCTAATCTGTAGTAATATAAGTAGATCAGTAGTTACCTGGGATTGGGGACTGAGAGAGAGACAGACTGCAAAGGGCATGAGGAATCATTGGGGGGACAAAAGGGAAGTGATGGAAATCCTCCGCATTTCCAGCGAGATGGAGGCCACATGAGTGTAGCCTCCATCTGACAACTGTCAAGACTCGTCGAATTGCATACTCTGAGCGCAGTTTATCGTATATAATTTATACCTCAATAAAGTCAATTTTTTAAAAATTTGACTCTTCTTCAATGGTAAATTTGTGTTGAAAAAGGCTAGAGCCCAAATGATCATGTTACCCTTGAATTGTAACCGCTACAGATTTTTCTAAGATTCATAGCCTCTCCAATTGCTTATAATTATCATAAATGGTAAGCCAACTTCCTAAGTGGGGAAAATTGGCTTCCTGGACCACAATCCAGGAATAGATGCCATGTGGCCTCCATAGAGTACCTCTGTACAAAAGCAACCCTCTCTCCAGTAAAGGGGTACAGTCCCTAAATATTCACCCAATCCATACTTAAAAGACTGTTCAACTGTCCATGATCCTTCCATATTATAAATCCACTACCTGAGGAGTCACTTGATGTGTAGATTTTTGTCTTTGTGTTTAACCTCTATAATAAGTTACATTGGTATTTTGTATTTTATTTTATTGATCTCAACCAGCTCATGTAGAACAGGTGCATTTCAGACTAAATATTTACTCACATGTTCCCAGGCCAGTGTTTGTGTTTGTTTTATAATATTTTAATAATATTTTGACATATTTATAAGCTTTTAGCAGTTTCATTTGATATGTTTTTTTTTGTTTTGGGGTTTTTTTTTGCGGTACACGGGCCTCTCACTGTTGTGGCCTCTCCCGTTGCAGAGCACAGGCTCCGGACGCGCAGGCTCAGCGGCCATGGCTCACGGGCCCAGCCGCTCCGTGGCACGTGGGATCCTCCCGGACCAGGGCACGAACCCGTGTCCCCTGCATCGGCAGGTGGACTCTCAACCACTGTGCCACCAGGGAAGCCCTCATTTGATATGTTTTTAAAGTAATTACTGCCCAATTACATGCCGGAGTTGTTCAGGAAATAATTTAGTAAATACAGCGTTGTATGCACATGTATGATACCTTCTGCCTGTCCAGTGGAAGTCCATCCTTTATCACCTCCTCTGCTTACCATAAGCATATTCCACAGGAAATCCCAGGTACATTTCAACTACAACCTTTATGTCAACCTAGAGGGTGATAATCCCAGAATAATTTCTCAGTCCCAGACTTCTTCCCTGAATTCAAGCCTCAAAATCGAAGTCCATCCTGGACACCCCACAGGCTCCTCATATTCAATGTGCCCAGAACTAGCTCATCATCTCCCCAGTTTGCCAAGTTCACGTCGCTCTCTCTATTCCCTCTCTTCATCAGAGATTTCACTCTCCAACTGTTCGCCCAGGCTAAAAACCTAGAAATCATCCTCAACTCTCTTTCTATTTTTCTTCATCCCCCCAAAATCAGTTAGTACCCGTGACGAAAAGCTCTCAGGTTGGCTCCTTTTTCTTCCTCCCACTTCCTCTGCCTTAGTTCACGCCTTCGCTCCTCACATGGACATTTCATTGGTCTCATAAGCGGCCTTTCTCTCTCCCCAGTCTCACACTCCTCCCTTGTTCCTCCACTGCACTATCACTAGAATGGTTTTCATAAAGGACAAGGGGAAGCCTCTTGGCAGTCACAGCTCTTCGTGATGCATCCTTGCTTACCTTACCTTCCCAGCCTTGTCTGCCGTTGTATCTCTTAGAGCTTCTTTTTACCCACTTACAACGTTCTTTGCCAACCCATCTGTATTATGCCATGCTCTTTCATCCCTCCAGTGCCTCTGTGTATGTTCTGTCTTTGACCTATTTCTCCTGAAAGCTATCTCCTATTTATATATCCTTCAAGCGACAGCTCTGAACTCTCCAAGCTACTCTAAATGGCCCCCTTCTACATTTCTGCTCTGGCCTCCTATAACCCTACTTTTATTATAGAATTCACCCACCCTGCACTGAAGCCTTTACGAGTGGTCTCTGCTCTAATCAAGAAAACGCACTGCCTTGTTTTTCTCTGTGTTTCCAATGCCTTGCAAAGGAACATAGTAGGTGTTCCATGTTTTGGATAAATTAATTAACCAAATCTGAAGGACAGCTCGTGAAAGAATTCTATAATGGAAGTGAAGATGACATTGAAGATCCTTACGCATGTTTCCTTAGTTTTAGAGATTAGGAAAAGGATTCCCCCTTTGACTGCAAACCTTTAAAGGTTTACCAACTTCAGTCTGAGCTTTGGAAAAATCGAGAGAGCTTGTTTTAAACTACACAATCGTGTGATAAACAGATGATGCGACTTTCCCACTCCACACTCATTTTAATGCACTTACCCTGCCTCATCACTAATCTGAAAGAGTTTTCATGGGAGGAAAGGAGAACAATCTTTAAGAAATCATCTGTGATAAGATTCTGAATTGGAAGTTTCAACCGAGGCACCAGGATACACTAGTATGATATTCCAGAGCGAAGTCGAAGACCAACATACAATGAAATACTCCAGACGCTGGTTATATGACCTTAAATCTAACCTCTGCTGTACTTAGGTATAAATGGGCCTTTTAAAGACTAAAAGAGTTTCAGAGAGGAGATTTCTTTGGAGAAGAAGTCACTTCCCCTCAGGTCAAGAGAGTAAGGCCTCAAAGAATCACCCAGAGCTTAATAGCATCTCTCCAGAAAAAGGTAAGAGGAGACAGACAGAGGAACGTCCCTGCTGACAGGAAGAGAGTGTCAGAGTCAGGGTCAGCCTGCATCCGCGGAGACTCTCACCGAACATCCAGGCCAGGCACAAGAGAGAGTAAGCTTGGACTTGTCTGGACACTAACTGCTGAAACAAGATTGTATTTGACGATGAAATGCAACCACGAGAATGAGCAGAGAAGTCATCCGACGGCTGCAAGCTCACCCAGAAGTGAAGGAAGGATTTCCCCGGGGAGGAAATTCTAAAAGGACAGAGGATGACAAAATCCATTTGTTTTCTGACTCCAGTCCGTTCACGCTGCTTGTGCAGCTGACTGGTTACACACAATTCCTCCCCATTTGGAAGTCCTCCCAAAGCCGACAGCTGTCCTCCAGCTGGGAAGGAAAGATGGAATTCCTTCCAAAAATTAGGTAACCGTGCTCTTCGTGGGCAGATGGAGACCGTTTGGAGCCTGACTATTGAAGGGCATAAATATAAACATAGTGAAGAAAGAACTGAGAACTTTTTCCCAGCTGAAACACCCATAAACAGAAGATCCATTTTGTTCCATAATCTATGCCAATGAAGGAAAGCTGTCACCTCAGAAAACTAAAATGAGGGGAGAGGGGAGGGAAAGAAACACACATGACTCTTACCCAGGCCCTGACTCTGCTGTTCCCACTCGATGGTGTCCGGCACCTGGTAGGTGGCTCCCTCCAAAGAGATCACGTTTCCCTGCTCTAAGCCAGGTTCCTGAGACGTGATGCCAGGGAGAGTAAACCCAGGCAGCTCGGTGTCACCATCCCAGGTCTCATCCAGGGAGTCTGCATCTTTATCCTCCTCATCTTCTTCATCCTCATCTTCATCTCCCTCTAGGCAAGAAGAAAGCAAAGGGAACATGAAGAAATACAGTGAGTGCATACAAATGAGCCTTTTGAAATGACCCAAACACTACAAAACAATCATGATTGGCCTTTTCACACAAATTTTATAGCTAAAGTTGAGCAATATGGGCTTTGCGGGATTACATGCCCACCGTATACTCACATTTTAAACTTTCAAAACCACAGCTATGTCAAATGATTATCATGCATCATGTTTATTGGGAGTCAACGTTCAGGTAATACGGATTTTTGTTAAAGCCATATTTATACTTACAAGGGTAGGAAACATCCTCTTCCTGTTTTCTGGAGATCATTAAAGATTTATCTGTTAGAAAGCACACTGAAATACTAACAGAATTTAAAAGGAGTGTTCCAATCTCTTTCTATCTCATAATACTAAACAAGAGAATTACTACATTGGCACAGTTTTCTTTCTGTTCTTCCTCCACATTAGTGAGTAGAACTCACAACAGTGTTAAGTGAGAGGTCCATAAATCCACTCCTGTATCTGTGTTCCTTACAGAGGAGTGACCCAAGAGACGGGAAACCATTACATCAACGTTCTCCATACAATTCTAAAGGGGACTGGGAAATGAAATATTGATCAAGGACAGTCAGAAAAGCAACACATGAAAAAAATCATTATCATTACCATCATCGTAAGAGTTAAATTCACAGCGTGTCATCTGTGATGCTTCAAAAAGTGTTGGGATTAGAAAACATCAGGCCCCCAATTTCATTTCATTTCATTAATTTTAATTTTCTAGGAATACTTTGAGCCCCCAACCACATCCTGAAGGCACCTCTGAAGCCCCGGACAAGGGCCCACGAAATCCACTGAAGGCCTTTTCCTTGGTCTCCCCCTTGGCTCTGAACACAGTGGTGACTGCAACAGGGAACGCTCTTTAGATGGTAAAGAGGAGAGGGAGGTGTAAAGCCATCCAAGAATTCTGAGACTTTCCTTTTCCTCTTCCAGACAATTTTCTCCACATATATCCCTTTCCATCTATCATTTACAGGTTTTCTTAACTTAAAAAAAGATTACCTCTAATCTTTCTCATTCTTATACATCCTTTAACTTTGTGGGCCTTAATACCTATCACTGTTCCAGAAATTCAACAAGTATTTATCAAACACCTAGTTCCAGGCACTAGGGATAGTGTAATGATGTCTCTGCCTTGATGGAGCTGATATGTCCCTAGGAGATGTGCAGCAAACAAAGAGATATACAAATAGATATACAATACATTACACTCTGATTAAAACCAGCAAGAAGATAGAAAATGCCCGGTACTACTATTATAGATGGAGAGATCAAGGAAAGTTTTTCTGATAAGGTAAAGTTTGAACAGAGATCATAACAAAATAATGAATTCTCTTGTTTCATTTAGGTCATTAGACATTCCAAGCAGAGGAGAACAGAGGGAACAGCAAGACCAAAACCTTGAGGCAGATGTCTGCTTGCTGTGTTCTAAGAATGGCAAAGAAGACTGGGCTGGGGGCAGGAGGGACAGAGAGAATACAGGAAATGAGGGGGAAGGGGTAGGCAGGGGCCACATCTAACATATATCTATAAAGAATGACTCTGCTGTAGGGCAGAGTATAGGCTATATCAGAGCAAGAGACAAAGCAGGGAGACCCGATAGGAGGCTATTTCAAAAGCAAGGGGAGGGCTTCCCTGGTGGCGCAGTGGTTGAGAGTCCGCCTGCCGATGCAGGGGACGCTGGTTCGTGCCCCGGTCTGGGAAGATCCCACATGCCGCGGAGCGGCTGGGCCCGTGAGCCATGGCCGCTGAGCCTGCGCATCCGGAGCCTGTGCTCCGCAACGGGAGAGGCCACAACAGTGAGAGGCCCGCGTACCGCAAAA
>NW_006792881.1:2133755-2139273 GCF_000442215.2 Lipotes vexillifer | reverse complement strand
AAAAAAAAAAAAAAAAAAAAAAAAAAAACCCAGGGGAAAGGGAGAACAGTGGTCAAATCTGGGATGTAATTTGAAGGTAGAGCCTCGCTGATAATTACAATGTGCAATGTGGGAGGAAGACCCCACTTTACTGAAAATAGGAACTAAAGAATAAAGAGCAAAATCAAGAATTTTATTTGAGATATATTAATTGTGTGGTGGCTTGTGCCTATGACATACAAATGGAAATGTTGGAAGTCTAAGGAAGGTCAAAGCTAGAAATAAAAACCTAGGAATCATCGACCTATAAATTATATTCAAAGCCTTGGCACTGGCTGAGATCACCAAGAGAATGAGAGTGGATGAAAGCGAAGGGGTCCAGCCCAAGCCCTGGACAATCGAACATTTAGAGGTTGGCCAGCAGAGGGAGATCCAGCAAAGGAGACAGAAAAATGACCACAGGTGGGAGAAAAACTAAGATTGAAGGACTGAGTAGCAAACTGAGACTCTGGTTTTGACATCTGGGAAGTCATTAGTGACCTTGACAAAACTTGTTTCCCTGGAATGGTAGGGACAAAAGTCAGACTGAAGTGCTTCCAAGGAAAATTAGGGAAATGGAAGTAGACACAGCAAATAGAGAAAACACGAGAAATTTGAAAAAGAGAACAGGGACATTAGGGGGGTAGCTGGAAGGAGATATGGGGTCAAGGGTAGGTTCTTAAAATAGGAGCTACTAGAATTTGCTTGTAATTGATGAGTAAGATCTGGTAGAGAGGGGGAAATTGATGACACAGGAGAGAGGGGAGAGCAGCTGGAGGAATGTCCCAAGAGATGAGGTATAATGGAGAGGTTACACACATGGACCCTGGAGCCACACAAACTTATTATGGCTGTGTGATTTTGGACAAGTTACTGAATTTTGGTGTGCCTCAGCTCTCTCACTGTAAAACTGGTATGAGTCCTACCTCACAGGGCTGTTGTAAGGATTACATTAGTTAATATATCAGGTACTTAGAACTAAGCCTGGCACGTAGTGGCCACCATATAAGGTTGGCTTCTTTGCTATTACAGAGAGGGGAGGGGGCCCAGTGCCCGGCCTGCTCAACTACATCCTCTGCCATAGCAGGCACAGGTGCCGGCGGGCGGGTAGATTTGGTGGTGGGAACACGTGAAAGTTATCATATTTCTTTTCTTAGTCAAATAAAAAACTGGAAAGGAGAAGAGAAATGGTGGTGGTTTGAGGCAACAGAAAAAGTGTGATATACTCATCTTGAAGAGTGTGTGAATGAATTCTTGGGGAAAATGAGGTAGGACTGCCAGGCCACCCTATGAGTCCACATAAGATATGATGTCACAAATTTAAAGTAAGGCGTGTTAAGATGATTGTGTGTTTTTCTTCAGCCACATTCAGCTGCTTGGGTGCAGGAATGGGTGGAGGGGTAGAGTAGGCAGAGACATTTAACCAGAGCCAAGTTTTGCTAGGAGAGCTCAATTGGGGAGGGGGGAGGAAGAAGCAATTGATTGTGTCTGGGCATCTAATGTACAGCATGGTGACTATGATTAACAACACAGTATCATATACTTGAAAGTTATTAAGACAGGAGATCTTAAATGTTATCACCATACCAAAAAAAAATGGTAATTATGTGAGGGGATGGAAGTGTTAACTAACCTTACTGTGGTAATCATTTTGCAATATATATATATATTGCAAAGTGCAATATATATGTGTGTGTGTATATATATATATATATATATATATATATATATATATATATCAAAATGATTACCATGTGTGTATGTATGTGTGTGTATCAAATCATCACCTTAAACTTACATATGTTATACGTCAATAAAATCTCCATAAAGCTGGACGGTGGATAGAGAAAAAGTAACAGGGTCAGATTATGGAGAAAACTATCAAGGATCATCAAGACTATTTGACAATTTTGCTGACCTTCCTCCTATAGACAGAAATTTGTCATAGGCTAAAAAGAACACTTTATTATTTTTAAAATGTTATAAAATCACTTTTAGTTATGTTTCCTCTCCACAAACCTAAGAGGGTTGTACTAGATGGAATAATTGTGACAATATGATACTGATCCCCTAAGAACCACAAAGGCGAAGCCAGAGCTCTGAGCCATGGATTTCCAGCTCTCATCGTTGAACCATTGTCCTCTGACCCAACGGTCCCCAACCTTTTTGGCACCAGGGACCGCTTTCGTGGAAGACAATATTTCCACAGACCACGGGGGTTGAGGGGGGATAGTTCAGGCAGTAATGCGAGCGATGGGGAGCGATGGGGAGCTATGGGGAGCGATGGGGAGCTATGAGGAGCGATGGGGAGCGATGGGGAGCGATGGGGAACTATGGGGAGCGATGGGAAGCGATGGGGAGCCATGGGGAGCGATGGGGAGCTATGGGGAGCTATGGGGAGCGATGGGGAGCTATGAGGAGCGATGGGGAGCGATGGGGAGCGATGGGGAACTATGGGGAGCGATGGGAAGCGATGGGGAATGATGGGGAGCTATGGGGAGCGATGGGGAGCTATGGGGAGCGATGGGGAGCGATGGGGAACGATGGGGAGCTATGGGGAGCGATGGGGAGTGATGGGAGCGATGGGGAGCAATGGGGAGTGATGGGGAGTGGCAGATGAAGTTTGGCTGGCTCGCCCACTGCTCACCTCCTGCTGTGGAGCCTGGTTCCTAACAGGCCATGGCCCGGTACTGGTCCATGGCCCTGGAGTTGGGGACCCTTGCTCTGACCACCACCAACCACCAAGGACAACTTCTATTTGGTCCTCAATGTGTTCAGTTAGTTCCTCCCCTTTAAAATATAGAGCTAACTACATGATCCAGCAATCCCACTTCTGAGTATATATCTAAAGGAAATGAAGTCATTGCCCTGAAGGAACATCTGCAGCCCCATGTTCACAGCAGCATTATTCACAATAGCCAAGGTATGGAAACAACCTAAGTGGCCATTAATGGATGAATGGATAAAGATGTGGTATATACTTATAAATATTTATATGTATTATGCATATTATATAATTTATATTATACCCATAAATAGGTGTAATATAATATAAGTATATTATAACATACATGGAATATTATTCAACCTTTAAAAAAAATGAAATCCTGTCATTTGCAACATGGATGAACCTGGAGGGCATTATGCTAAGTGAAATAAATCAGACAGAGAAAGACAAATACTACATGGTATCACTTATATGTGGAATCAAAAAAAAAAAAAGTCTAACTCATAGAAACAAAGAATAGAACAGTGATTGCCAGGGTCTGCTGTTACAGGTGGAAATAGGGAGAAGTTGGCAAAAGGATACGAACTTTCAGTTATAAGATGAATAAAGTTTGAGGATCTAATGTATAACATGGTGACTACAGCTGAAAACACCATATTGTACAATTGAAATTTGCTGTGAGAATAGAATTTAAATTTTCTCACCAAAAATAAAAAAGGTAAATATGTGAGATGATGAATGTGTTAATCCGATGGTGGAAATCCTTTCACAATGTATGTGTATATCAACTCACCAGCGTACACGTTAAATATCTTACAATTTAATTTGTCAATTATACCTCAGTAAAGCTGAGGGGAGGAATACAGAGCTATAAAAATAATGAAAGGGACCTCAAAAGTCATCTTTCTCCATCCTTTTGCATCCTGAGGAGAGGGCAGCATCTATGCAAGTCTATGCAAACAAAATGTTTGCTGCCTTCACAATGGGATTTGGAGGACCTTGCTCAGGTCAATGTGTCTCGTGTCTCGTGTCTCACAATCTCTCCCACACTCACCCCCCATGGTAAAGCCTTCCTTCTCCTCCCTGCCCTGAAATGCCCGACATGAGATGTCTAACTCCAAGTCAGACAATAAAACTGAGGAATACTCTCTCCAGAAACACATGATTGAGTAATATACAATTATTCAATAGTATATTGAGAAAGGGAAAGGAGGGACCCTGTCTGACGTGTGGGGTGAAAGGGGAAAGTCTTCTCCTTGTCCCAGCAACACTGACCTTCAACACAAAGAACTGTATAAGGTTTACTAGTTGTCACTTTTAATACATGAGCAAGCCTGGGGAGACAGCTATAGAAAAAGGAAGTTTCAGAAACTGTACAGAGAAAATAGGAGGGAGACAAGCCTGACAGGAGTGAGAGTTCTCCTTTAGACTAGCTTTATTCCCTCATTATCTTTTTCTGCCAGGGAATTTTCTTATTTTTTAGGAGGCTACGACTATTTTGTAGCTGTTAAACATCTTTAGTAGAATGTCACCTGTACCCTGCTGCAATTTTCAGTGGAATGTTGACTACTATTACAGATCAGTAACAAAAACAGGTATGATAACCTTTCTAATATTAGCAAAATAATATATTTTACAGCAGCTTGGCCCAGAAAGGTGAAAAACTATTGGATAAAGGAAGAACAATCTTGTCCTCTGCTGTATCACCAGTGACTAACCCAGTGCCTGGCAGTCTGCAGCTCTCAGTATTTGTTGAATGAATGGATTGATGGAGGAATGCACAGTCAGTGAGCTAGATCCAGGTTTTTAACAACTGGATCTAAGGAAACACAGAATAGCATTTAATAAGCAATTAGTAACACATTCCTCTGAGTAATCTTGCGACAAGCACAAAGGCAACATATCAAATGGACAGGTACAAAACAACCCAGAGTTGTATGCATGCTTCTTCCACTAATAAAAACTAAAGAGAGGGCTTCCCTGGTTGAGAGTCCGCCTGCCGATGCAGGGGACGCTGGTTCGTGCCCCGGTCCGGGAGGATCCCACATGCGGCAGAGCGGCTGGGCCCGTGAGCCGTGGCCGCTGAGCCTGCGTGTCCGGAGCCTGTGCTCCGCAACGGGAGAGGCCACAGCAGTGAGAGGCCCGCGCACCACAAAAAAAAAAAAAAAAAAAAAAAAAAAAAAAAAAAACTAAAGAGAAAGTCATCTGTATTTAGCCAGTCTTTCCATAGTTGCAACTAAGAGTAATAATAATGTTATGAACACCTCTGAACACAAAGGACAAACACACGAAATAATCATTCAGCAAATAAAACTGTGCCAAAAACAATAACAGGATCCCCGACTCAAAGAACTGAAACTAAATGAAGAACTCATTCAAATAACTCTACCAGGTTATATGTTAAAGGCTACAGGGTAATTGCTTTCTGAATTTTGTAATTTGGGGTTAAGATAAACCCAAATTTTATTTTCATTTATCCGAATCCCAAATAAGCATGTGGATCAACATAGAACACACACGCACAATTATTCCATACAAAGATAGCACAGAGGGCTTCCCTGGTGGCGCGGTGGTTGAGAGTCCGCCTGCCGATGCAGGGGACACGGGTTCGTGCCCCAGTCCGGGAAGATCCCACATGTCGCGGAGCAGCTGGCCCCATGAGCCATGGCCGCTGAGCCTGCGCGTCCAGAGCCTGTGCTCCGCAACGGGAGAGGCCACAACAGTGAGAGGCCCGCGTACTGCAAAAAAAAAAAAAAAAAAAAAAAAAAAAAA
>NW_006792881.1:2113119-2133745 GCF_000442215.2 Lipotes vexillifer | reverse complement strand
AAAAAAAAAAAAAAAAAAAAAAAAAAAAAAAGCACAGAAAAAGAAAAAATGAACCTTTAAAAATGCTCTTGGTTTACCATTTATAACAGATACACCTCATATATCAACATCTGGAGACTGAAGTTATATTTGTCCTGAGAATCCCTAAAGAACACTGCAACCCAGGAAGGGAAGGTTCAGAGAGTTCAGCCTAAGAAGTTTCTTCTAGTCATGTCCCCTGGAATGGAAAGTGCATCCTCGTAACTGATGCTTCTTTTTCCCAGGTTGACTGGACACCGATTACTTCATAAAACCAAACAATAACGCTGATGCTAACAGCAATCAAAGGGGCAGTCATGATGGTTTCCGAGTAACCACCTCCGGTGAGAGGCAAAATCCTCCCACCACTTCGCACTGCTCTCACTCCCAAACACCTGACACGGATTACATAAAATTCCCTGGTCACTTGTGCTGAACCAGCATCTGCTCAAGGCATCCCACTGAATTCAGGATGCACAGTCAGGCAATGACTAAAGCTACTTGCCATGGAGTTAACGGATTTTTCCGTAGTACACTTACCAAGATCAAGTCACTGGCTAGCATGTCCAATGTCAAGAATTCTGACACCTAACAATAGTGAGAAAACTGACTTAGGTGTCAGCCAAAGTGCCTACACAGGTGTTTGGACATTAGGCAGCTCAGCCTGCAACAGGGTCTAGAACATGGTTTGATTTCTGATTGATGGGCTTGAGGTGAACTGAAACAGTTAAAATTAAAACTGTAAAACATTAAATAGAGATGCCAGGTTACGTGCCACATGGCCAAGAGATGCTTGATCATATTAAGCAGTGTGGCAACAGCTCAAACTGAGAAATGGCCTGTTGCAAGTGGCAGGAAGAAAAAAAAAATATGTCTAGACAGTACCATCTCTAAGCCAATTTCATGTGTCTGGCCACTCTGACAGAATCTCTTCACAGCTGTTTCATAACCCATAACAGTACCTTGTACTTACATGGGGCTTTTCTTCTGAAGAAGTCAAAATGCTTTGCAGGCATTATTCTCCAAATGTACACAGTTGGCTAAGGAGAGCAAGTTTTATAAGCTCTGTATTACTTACAGCCTACTTCGCTGGTGATATAACCGCCTCGGGTGCTCAAATATCACAGCAGAGCCTCAGATGGGTTTGTTAAACCCCAAATTTTGACTCTCTAGGTCAGGCCTGTTTTCTTTATTTACTGCAAACATTTCCGCCTAAGGTTACCAAAACCAAGAGTTTTCATTTTGTTCTGGACCAGGGCCATGATCTTCCCAACAAAATCAATAGAAGATATGGGAGAAAGTTTGCCCTGTTTTCTGGGCCCGAGTAATCTGGTTCTGCTACAAAGTCCAGTTACCATTTAAGAGGCAGTTCCCACCAAAGATGCTCAGTTTCTCTCAATCCATTTTTATCACAGTTTAGACATTTTAAGATTTCCAGAAGATAGAGACATAGCTAGCATTCCTAGAGTATTGCTAATGAATCCAAGGGGAACCCTTGGTTGAGAATACGCCATCCCAACAGTATGAGTAGGAAGGACCCCACCTGTAACACTTGTTCCCCAACATGACCTCTATCCTTGACTTATAGGGAGAATAGGCTCCTGCCTGTACTTTCTGTCTCTTTAGAATAGCAATGATGAATTTGAATCCTTGTCTTTGCCTATTTATTCATTAGGTTTCAGGGTCAAACCTCTCTTTTTCTTTCCTTTACGAAGTTTAAAATTAAATCTAAGGTACACAAATTAGGACACGTGAAAAAGAGGAAGGATACCATGAAAAGAAACAGGGTGAATTCTCTGGGAAGAGGCTAAGCATGAGTCTTTCTCTCATTTCCCCTGTAAATGGAATGGCTGTGGCACATCCAAGTGGCAGACTTTTAAAAGAAGAAACACTTGTTAGCAAGTGTTTTCCTGGAAACCCCTATACGATATAATCAAGAGCCACTGTAGCGAAATGGTTTCCACACATAAAGAGCGACTGAAGTACTAGGGCTGGTACTGCCTTAATTTTCCAGATTTATTTTTAACTTTGGCTTCAAATGGGATGCAAAACTTAAAGGCCAGAGGAAAAAAAAAATTAAACTTGTTTTGAGGAGATGAAGCAATTCTCCAGCAGATGGCTCCCTGAGATTGAAAGGGATTGAGAAACCCCAGAAACTACTGAAATAATGACCAAAAAATTCAGCAACTCACAATGTTAAATTTCATTACATTTCTTAAATCTTAAATATTTCTGCCAACTGTTTCTACATTTTTATCATGTAATATTAGATATATACAAGACAATATGTATATAATATTTCTGTTATTAAGCATAATAATGAAATCACCTCCAGAGAACTCATCATTCAGCTAAAGAACTGGAATATTACTACTGTGGCATCTATTCGCATATTCCTCTATCATCTTAACCACCTACTTCCCCTGAACGCCATAAAAAATTACTGAACGATGAATCACTTTGCTGTACAGCTGAAACATTGTAAATCAACTATACTTCAATTAGAAGGATGTAATGGGGAAAAAATTACTGAATGTTATATTCTGGGACGTTTTTTTCCACTCAAAATTATGACTTTAGGTTTCACACATCTAACGAAACACTGGTTTGTTAATTTCACCAATTTATGGTATTCCATTTTGTAAGCATGTCACAATTCATTTATTTAGCTTCATGTGAATAAACTTTTGGGTTATTTAGTCGTTGCCAACTTTTTTGCTCTTATGCATAGTACTGTTATGAACATTCATATATGATCTCTAGTGGATCTATTCACTGGTTTCTCTAAGGCATATTCCTAAAAGTGGACTCGCTCGGTCAAAAGGAAGAGAGGTGTTCAACATGCTAAATGATGTCTAGATATATTTCCTTAGCTCCATATCCTCACCAACCTTTGCTACTGTCAAACTTTTTCTTTTCAATCTAGTGTGTATAAAATGATGCGTCAGGGCTTCCCTGGTGGCGCAGTGGTTGAGAGTCCGCCTGCCGATGCAGGGGACACGGGTTTGTGCCCTGGTCCGGGAAGATCCCACATGCCACGGAGCGGCTGGGCCCGTGAGCCATGGCCGCTGAGCCTGCGTGTCCGGAGCCTGTGCTCCACAACGGGAGAGGCCACAACAGTGAGAGGCCCGCGTACCAAAAAAAAAAAAAAAAAATCAATCAGTATAGTGTAAAGCAACTATATGCCAACAATAAAAAAATCAATTAGTATAATTCACCATATTAACAGAAAAACCATATCATCATCTCAATTCCGAAACACAGATTCGGAAAAACCATTTGACAAAATCCAATATCCATTAACGACCAAAAAACAAAACAAAACGAAAAAGTTTCAGCAAACTAGAAAAAGGTTGAAACTTTCTCAACCTGAAAGAGGACATCTATAAAAATCCCAGAGCTAACACCATATTTGGTTCCCTTGTATTTACTGTCATTATTGATATATTTGAATTTGTTCCTATATTCGTTCCCACTTTTTCTATTCTTTTCCTTCTTGTTGTCTCATTTGCTGTCTCTTGGTGCTACACTCTCTATAATGTCTTCAAACTGATCTTCCTGTTCACTAACTCTCTCTTATTGCATATTTAACCATTTAATTATCAAAGGTTTTTCCCCAACAATTCTATTTTTATTTGTAAATGCTTTATCTGGTTCCTTTTTTTTTTTTTCTTCATTTTTGGCTGCATTGGGTCTTCGTTGCTGCCCACAGGCTTTCTCTAGTTGTGGTGAGAGGGGGCTACTCTTCGTTGTGGTGCGCGGGCTTCTCGTTGCTGTTTCTTCTCTCGTTGCGGAGCGCGTGCTTCAGTAGTTGTGACACATGGGCTTAGTTGCTCCGCGGCATGTGGGATCTTCCCGGACCAGGGCTCAAACCCATGTGCCCTGCATTGGCAGGCGGATTCTTAACCACTGCGACACGAGGGAAGCCCTATTTGGTTCTTTTAAAAGATCTGCTGGGTCATTTTTGTTAGTTTCTTATTACTTGCTCATTTTTGTGATTTCATCTTTTCTTTCCTTCAACCTTTTATGCCATGGTTATTTTATATTCTACTCTGATCATTTTAGTATCTAAGGTCCTGGATAAGGAGTATGCCAATCAACTGTCTGACTTTTCTGCTGACTCTCAATCACGGCTGTTTGTTTTCTTGTTAGTTTATTGACCTTTTATTATGAGACCATATTTGCCTGATTTTAATCTGTGGGTAAACTATGCATCTCAATTGGGCATGCTCTTTTCCAGAGAGCATTTACATCTGCTTTTGTAGGGAGTCAGGGTGTGATATAAACCTGGAACTACTTTATTCCCCTTTTAAAGATACAGACTTAATGTGGAAATTTCAATCTGGGTCCCTCTTCTTGCTACAAGTCCAAATGTAGACTCCTAATATTACTACTGTCCTAGAGTGCCTTTACCTTTCCAACTTGCTTTCTCCTTACAGCTCACTTGTTGAGTTTCAGCTCACTTTGGGATGGATTGAGCTAAAAAGTACAGTCTTTGGAGATTTTTTCTGACTGCTTGCAATTTCATTAATGTACTAAAGCATGTGTTTCACCCGAGATCTAGGCATTTCGCTATCATTGGGTCTGTCAGAGTCTTCATCAGAAGCTGAAATCCAAACAATGAGCCTTCCAAAAGCATCCATATCATCTACATTTGTCCAATAAGTTGAGTGAGAGTGCTTATTGGCTTTTCAAACACCATTTTCAAATTCCAAATTTCAAACACTCATAAGAGCATCTGTAATCTGGGGTGCATTTTTAAATTAGATAAAATCTCAAATGTTATTGTTTATTAAATATTCTGCTTTAAACATTTGTTTCTTTAATTCTCTCTTTTCAAAATCTCCTCACAGTGATTTTTTAAAACCTCCTATATTAATCTATAAAAATTTCTTGAAAACATTTTACTAACGTTCAAACTTCCCAATAACTCTATAATAGTAAATATAATCATTAGAACCTTCCTCCATTCTATCCTTAACAATATTCAAAAGGTACATACGTGAGAAAATTTAAAAGCTTGAGACAAGATAATCTGCACACTTCGAACACCCCTTGAAAGATATTTTGGATTCAACCAACATTTCAGATAGATGTATAAAATTTTTGTTTAATTTAATATTACTTTCTTTAAATTAGAGGATTCTGCTCTTGATAATGTAATCTCCTACATCTTGTTAGCAAGCTAAAAATATCAGTCTACATAACTAACCTCACATTTACTGGTCATTACATAATCCCTTTTCAGCCTTGACCTCATATAATTGGTGTTCTCCATTATCTTCTATAAATCCTGCCCCAAATTAAACTGAGTTATCTTAATAGAGGGAGCCCTAGAGCAATAATTATAAGTTCTCAAGTCTAGCTCCTGTTCATTAAACAACTCACTTTGGATTCAGATGACAGACTCTTATGTATTTCCCTTTGGAAAATGAGACTACAGCAATATTGTTCTATTTCTCAAGGGTGCTGTAAAGAGAAACATAAAAGCTTTATTATTATTGTATCTATAAATTCTGAGCCATACAGAATAAAGCCTTTCTCTGCAGTAACTTAGTAGTCTTAAAGGAATATTTGCTTTAAGCAAACATAGGCAAAACTTGTGTTTAAGAATCCACATACACTCCAAAGATAAATCATGGGTTGGTTAGGCTGATTATTGATTTTGCAAAAAATACCTATGAAAGTAGATATCCCCTTTAAAACATGACTCAAGTAATTCAAAATGAGGTTTACGTATTAATTAGCGGGAATGTGTTTTATCATACCTGTGTATATTCTTTTTTTTTGCGGTATGCGGGCCTCTCACTGTTGTGGCCTCTCCCGTTGCGGAGCACAGGTTCCGGACGCACAGGCTCAGCAGCCATGGCTCACGGGCCCAGCCGCTCCGCGGCATGTGGGATCTTCCCGGACCGGGGCACAAACCCGCGTCCCCTGCATCAGCAGGCAGACTCTCAACCACTGCGCCACCAGGGAAGCCCTGTGTGTATATTCTTGAAACCAGAGATCCTGTCTTATTCTTCTTTGTGCCCAGGATCAAGCATTGTGCTTTGCAAAAAATAAGCCCTCAATATATGGTGATTGAACAGAAATAAACTGAACAGAACTTTAATTCATTATCTTCCTCCTCAAAGTAAGTAGTAATGCCTTTATAGGACTCCAATAAAATTTTTATTAATTTATATTATGTATTCACTTCAAATGAGTATAATATCAACTTTTTAAGGAAAATCCGCCTACGTGCTTTTGTCACCCTGGGAAGAGGGGTGGTCCACGGGGGGAAATGATCTTTGTACAAATTAACTCCAATAACGTTTCTAGAGAAGGATCTCCCTCCTCCCCCCTTACCTTTTCTTCCTTCCCTCTCACTCTGGCTTCTCAAAGTGGGTTTAAAGAATCATTTAAGTTTACTGAGTTGCCTTACCTGACTAAGTGCAAGTATCAATATGGATTCCAATAAGAAGGAAATGAAATAATGTTCAACCCCACAGTGGGATGCAAGAAATCTAAGCAAATTCCTACTAGAAATAGATTTCTAGCAGAAGGTGGTTGGGAGCCACTGCTTTGTTCACATAAAAAGTGCTCAACTTCAGGCCCAAAATAAGCACTGGATTTAAAACAATAACAAGTAGGGCGAGTCAAATCAAAATACATCAATTAAAGAAGATAATGGTCCTAAAACCATCCACTACATCGCTGATCATCACTTGCCCAACACCTGGTACCTACAGACACTAGGGACACAAGGGCACAATGCTCTGACCCTGCCCTTAAAGAGGTTCGGAGAATTCAGTTAAGAGCACAAGCTGATGATCAATGGCTGGGAAGACAGATTCATTTCGGTTGTGATACTAATAAAAATGAAATAGGATAGGTAAACACTAGAACTGATTTCTGACATTTTAAAATATCAGAATATTTCCTATAAAAATGGGAATTTTCAGCTTACCTCAGAAGAAATCTGAGATCTAGCATCACTGAACTCACATTCTCCTCCTGGCAACCATATCTGGATCTGCCTGGATCAGAGGGAGTGTGTGCTCTCTACTGAAACACACCACTCCCTACTGTCTTAGGCACCTTCCTCTTTGCTCACTTACACTACCTGCCTGGCCCCTGACCCATTGGTTGCATGCAGAGGATGTGAATATTTCACTATAACAATTAATACATAATAGTACTTGATCACAATACATAATTTTAATTGATAAATGATATTAAAAGTTCATATTTATTATGTATTTACTCTATGTCATGCATTATTTACTATACACAAGCTCTCATTTTACCTCATAATAGGAGACAGGAACACCAATATCTCTGCTTTACACAGATGGAAAAATTGAAGTCTAAAGAAATTAAATAGTTTGGTCAATATCACAGTGCTTATTCATGATGAAGCTAACACTTAAACTCAGGCATGTCCATTTGAGACCATAACCACAGCTATTTTTTTACTGTACTACTCATCAATGCAGGCTGGGTGGTCTGAGAAGCTTCATAAAGAAGAGATATACAGAAGACCAAAAAGCACATGAAAAGATGCTCAACGTCGCTACTTATTAGAGAAATGCAAATCAAAACTACAATGAGGTATCACCTCACACCGGTCAGAACGGCCATCATCAAAAAGTCTACAAATAATAAATGCCAAAGAGGGTGTGAGAAAAGGAAACCCTCCTACACTGTTGGTGGGAATGTAAATTGGTGCAGTCACTATGAAGAACAGTATGGAGGTTCCTTAAAAAACTAAAAATAGAGCTACTATATGATCCAGCTACCCCACTCCTGGGCATATATCCAGAGAAAACCATAATTCGGAAAGATACATGCACTTCAGTGTTCACTGCAGCACTATTTACAATAGCCAGGACATGGAAGCAACCTAGACAGAGGAATGGATAAAGAAGATGTGATGTGTGTGTGTGTATATATATATATACACAATGGAATATCACTCAGACATAAAAAAGGAATGAAATAATGCCATTTGCAGCAACATGGATGGACCTAGAGATTATCATACTAAGTGAAGTAAGTCAGACAGAGAAAGACTAACATCATATGATATCACTTATATGTGGAATCTTAAAAAATGATACAAAGAACTTATTTACAAAACAGAAACAAACTCATAGACATAGCAAACAAACTTATGGTTACCAAAGGGGAAAGGTGTGGGGGGCAGGGATAAATTAGGAGTTTGGGATTAACATATACACACTCTATATATAAAATAGATAACCAACAAGGACCTACTGTATAGCACAGAGAGCTCTACTCAGTATTCTGTAATAACCTAAATGGGAAAAGAGTCTGAAAAAGAATGGATATATGTACATGTATAACTGAATCACTTTGCTGTACACCTGAAAGTAACACAACATTGTAAATCAACTATACTCTAATATAAAACAGAAAGAAGGAAGGAAGGAAGGAAGGAAGGAAGGAAAGAAAGAAAGAAAGAAAGAAAAGAAAGAAAGAAAGAAAGGGAGAGAGAGAGAGAAAGAAAGAAAGAAAGAAAAGGAAAGAAAGACGACTTTGAGCTGAATGGTTTCTGTCTCTCCTTCTTGTCCTCTTTTCACTTTAACTTCATAGCCCTCTGTTTATAGAGTAGCATAGCACTGAGTATTATTTGGTATAGACTATGACAGAATGACTCTATACAGGTATATTTCTTGTATAGTGAGAACAATGTGATATTGCCCAGACATGAATCATGACAGGCTTTTAACAGAGATGGGATTTCCTCTAAAGAGTGGGATGTACATGGTGTCAATCATGATGGTTATCTGGCTGTCAGTTGCCTAGGGATTGGAGGTGTGTCCTTCAACCTGGAAAGCAGGACAGACAATATGTAAGTGGAGTTGGGGATTCCCTACTTGGTGGTGGGCCCTAGAGGAAATTTACATCTTTGTTTTGGCTATTCCACATGGGGGCAGGGATGGGAAGGAGAAAGTAGTTATCCTCAGAACAGGAAACAAGCCAAGAGTTGTGAAGCCAGAAAGCCTAGCAAGGTGCCTGAAAAACTGTTCCAGAGCTTTGGGTACTGAATATTAAAAACCTTCCCAGACCATGTAATGAGTCGAGGCCTGGGAGCCCTGGAAGCTCCTTAGCTAAGGTACGATCAGAGTGAAATGTGTACCTCATAAGCCTAATTCATTTTGTTTCTTTTATTTTCTTGGTTCATTTGCTTCGTGTTCCGTTAGGTTGGAGCCAAGTATTTTTTAAATTTCTACTAATTTTAGTTGAAACAAATGAGAGGGTTTTCATCTATGCTTGAGCTGGAGTTTTAACAGGAAGTAGGGCTCCTCAGAGAGCACGTGAGGCAGATACCTTGAGAAAACCCAGAGGGAGCAATGTTGGGCCCCCACTGCGCAGCATGCAGGATCTTAGTTCCCCAAACAGTGTCCCCTGCTGTGGAAGCCCTGAGTCTTATCACTGGACTGCCAGGGAAGTCCCTCTTTATATTGTTTTTATAGAAGAAGTTTCCACAGAATATTTTGTCTGGAGATATCAAACAATTAGAAGGGAACTTCCCTGGTGGCACAGTGGTTAAGAATTCACCTGCCAATGCAGGGGACACGGGTTTGATCCCTGGTCCGGGAAGACCCCAAATGCCACGGAGCAACTAAGCCCGTGCACCACAACTACTGAGCCTGTGCTCTACAACCCTCGAGCCACAACTACTGAGCCCAAGTGCCGCAACTACTGAAGCCGGCACGCCTAGAGCCCGTGCTCCACAACAAGAGAAGCCACCACAATGAGAAGGCCGCGCACTGCAGCAAAGAGTAGCCCCTGCTCACCACAACTAGAGAAAGCCCGCGCGCAGCACCGAAGACCCAACACAGCCAAAATTAATTAATTAATTAATTAATTTTTTTAAAAAAACAATAAGAAGGAGGTAGAATGGCTAAAGAAGAAGAAACACAGGTAAATGTAGGCAGAATCAATGTAAATCTTTCAAGACAAATTTAATATTTCCAAGTGTGAACATTTTTAAAATCTTGGAAGGCCATTCAAATTGATGCATTATATTTTTCTTCTAATCTTTTCCTTTGGGAATATGTATGCATTTTAATAATAAAAGGTAGTCTGATGCCAAAACAATTTCATGGTTATGAACACAGCCTGATAAAGTGCAGTTGGTAATATTCTTACATTATTTTATACATTGTTAAGGTTTTTAATTATTTGTACTCCGATGCAGTAAAATTCTCAATGATTATACCAGTAAAAGGATAGTTATGTCTAGCCTCATACTGAAAAATCATGTTTGAAAAATCATGCTTTTAAAAATGCCTTGAGGGGTTTCCTTGGTGGCGCAGTGGTTAAGAATCCACCTGCCAATGCAGGAGACACGGGTTCGAGCCCTGGTCCTGGAAGATCCCACATGCCGCGGAGCAACTAAGCCCGTGCACCACAACTACTGAGCCCGCATGCCACAACTACTGAAGCCTGCACGCCTACAGCCTGTGCTCCACAGCAAGAGAAGCCACAGCAATGAGAAGCCCATGCAAGGGAGAGTAGACCCCGCTCGCCACAACTAGAGAAAGCCTGCACACAGCAACAAAGACCCAATGCAGCTAAAAATAAATAAATAAAATGAATAAATTTATTTTTTTTTAAAATACCTTGATTTTCTGCAAACATCTAAAATGTCTTTGAAGTCTCCACATCCTATTGTGCAGTTGCAAGCTGCATGCTTGCTTTGACAACTGCAAAAACCACCACACATGGAAAGCCCTGCTTGGACCACTCCTCACAGGGATTGTCAGTCCTGGAGTATGAGCCCAGATGAAACACTCAGAACCAATCATTTTGCCTAGGATTCTGAACAATCCCCTCAAGAGAGACCTGGTACAGTTTCCTATAAATCATATATTTGTTTGGCCTGAGGCTGAGCACCTGGTTGCTGCATCTAAAAACTGTTCTTAAGAAATAATTTACCTCAATAATAATGTAGTGGGACTTCCCTGGCAGCACAGTGGTTAAGAATCCGCCTGCCAATGCAGGGGACACGGGTTTGATCCCTGGTCTGGGAAGATCCCACATGCCGCGGAGCAACTAAGTCCGTGCACCACAACTACTGAGCCTGTGCTCTAGAGCCCGCAAACCACACTACTGAGCCCACGTGCCACAACTACTGAAGCCCACGCACCAAGAGCCCATGCTCCCCAACAAGAGAAGCCACTGCAATGAGAAGCCCGTGCACTGTAACGAAGAGTAGCCCCCGCTCGCCACAACTAGAGAAAGCCTGTGCACAGCAACGAAGACCCAACGCAGCCAAAAATAAATAAATAAATTTATAAAAAAATAATAATAATGTAGTATCTTTGCATGGTGATGTACAGTAACTAGGCTTAATCATGGTGATAATTCTGAAATGTATAGAAATATCAAATCCCTATGTTGTGCACTAGAAACTAACCTAGCCGGTCAATTATACTTCAAAAAGAAATGAACAAACTCATAGAAAAACAGATCAGATTTGTGGTTACCAGAGGCGGAGGGTCAGAGGATAGAAAACTGGATGAAGGCTGACAAAAGATGCAAACTTCCAGTTATAAGATAAGTAAGTAGTAAGGATGTAATGTACAATATAATTAATATAATTAGCACTGCCGTATGTTATACATGGAAGTTGTTAAGAGAGTAAATCCCAAGAGTTCTCGTCACAAGGAAAAAAATTTTTTTCTTTTATTTTGTATCTATGTAAGATGATGGATGCTTACTAAACTTATTGTGGTAATCATTTCATGGTATATGTAAGTCAAATCATCATCCTGTACACCTTAAATTTACACAGTTCTGTATGTCAGTTATATCCCAATAAAACTGGAAGAATAAAAAAGAAAGAATTCATCTAACCAAAAAGCTAAAATTATAGAAACATGCTTGATCACATGCCTATAAAATAATTGAATGGTGGTGTGGTATGTGTGATATCTAAAGAATGATTCACCAACCTTTAAAATGTTTTCCATACTTTTCGATATCCTATGACTTATTTTTTTATAAATATCAAAAGAACAACACACACACACATACGACTCCCAAGAAGGGGCTCCCCTGGTGGGGCAGTGGTTAGGAATCGCCTGCCAATGTAGGGCACATGGGTTCGAGCCCTGGTCTGGGAAGATCCCACATGTCACGGAGCAACTAGACCTGTGCACCACAACTACTGAGCCTGCGCTCTAGAGCCCGTGAGCCACAACTACTGAGCCCACGTGCCACAACTACTGAGCCCACGCACCTAGAGCCTATGCTTCGCAACAAGAGAAGCCTCCGCAATGAGAAGCCCAAGCACCGCAGTGAAGAGTAGCCCCCGCTCGTCGCAACTAGAGAAAGCCCGTGCGCAGCAATGAAGACCCAATGCAGCCAAAAATAAATAAATTAAATAAATAAATTTAGTAAAAAAAAGACTCCCCAGCATAAATATCAATTTTTTATTTCTCTAAGCTGGGGCTAAGTTCTCTCTCCTATCTCTCACAGTCCTTTTTCTGTAATTGTTTTGTGATACTTTCCCACCTTCTACTTTGTGTGTCTGTTATTTATGTATTTATCATAACTTCTACTAAAATTTACACAAGATCTACTCTCACTTCTTTTTATTATCTGAATGACCAAATACTTGCTAAGTGTACACATAAATGAATGAATAAACAAAACCACTGAATATGTACAAAGCTAAATCCTTTTGTCATCATGAGCCGTTATATAAAATCTCCTAAGTGTCTAAGAGTGAGCTTTACTAAGCAGTGTAACTTTCTGGTGCTGGGCAACAAAGATGCAGGGAAAAAAATGGGAAAAATCGACTCTATAACAATGCTTACTTAATTGTGACTACACCAATAAATAAATTCCCTATGATAAGAAAGCACACCAGAAAACTTAGAGTGAATGTCAGTTATCTTTCTTCAACAGCAGAATTTGTTGCAAAGCTTTATGGTAATACATCATAATACTGATTCTAAATATTTTTGAAATACCACTGGCTATGTGAGCATTAGCAACAGACGTGTGATGACCACTCCGAGAGCTGAGTAATTTACTATACTAGCCTACAGAACATACAGGTACTTAAGAACAGAGACCTATCATAAATGCCAGAGAAAGTATGATGATTTCAGGACAAGCCAACAAAGTGACTTACCATAAGGGGTAATCAATGACTGAAATCATTGTCTCTGTTATTGAGGCAAAATTAAATCCAAAGCATTTTCAAGAACAAAAGCCAAAACTTGTATCCATTCTTAACATACTCAGAGTAAAAATTAGAGTGAACATCCTTAACTTCATACTACAGTATCATTAAGTAACAGCGGACAGTTCAAATTTACAACACTCTACTGGATCTTCAATATTATGTCCACCTAGTAGCTCCCAAAGGTAAGTCACATAAACTTGGCTTCATAAACATGGACTTGAGATGAGATCTTTGACTACACTTTCTCATTCATTCATTCTAGCTGCCTTCTGAGTTGAAACATTATATGAGAATTGAGGAAATAATAAGAAAATATTCTCTGAAAAGGAGTGCATATTGGGAAGACCAAAAAAAAATTGATTTTGTGAATTAAAGTGCAGTTGAAGAGCAAACACTTCTCTCATAAAAATTACATGGGCTCTTAAGAATCCTCAGTGGAACTATTAAAGAAAAATATCTGAGGCTTCTCCACAAAGCCACTTAAAGAATGCATTTCCCAATTCATTTCTGATTGACCAATAAAAGACAGAAACTAAGCACCTTTTTTTCAGTACCAATTAGGAGATCACACAGCCAAAAAATGTCACTCAGTCATCTGAACAAAGGCATACTTTTCAAACACGGCTTTCTCCTGAAATTCCTATGCTATTGAAATTCCTGTTATTGTAGAGAGAATCCTAGAACAGAGACAGAACTGAGAATTCCAGATAATAAAGGAGAGATAATATCACTGTCTTTCAGCAGACGAAATTAAGAGATGCTGAAAATGTATAGAGGACATGCTCTCAGAGGACTGTGGAAAAAACATCCATGAAATTAAACACACAGATGTGCACACACACACACTCACGAAGTGAGGAAAATTGATGTCACTGAAATAGATTAAACGACAAATGACAGAAAAATGACAGCTTTCTGCCTCATGTGTGCTGCCTCGCTGGGAAAAGATGTCAAAAATACAATCTTTCAAAACCTAAATATAAGGACATCCAAAATGGTCTTCGAAAAACAAGGAAAAAATGGTCAGAAAAGAGAAAATTGAAGTCAAATGATATATTTGGTCTTATTTTTTAAAAATCAAGATATTAAAAAAATCAAACATGACTTTCCTGTTGGATACTAAGAATTAAAAACCTCTTTATATGTTAAAAAAGGTAATATGCTATATGTTTATATATAACGTGTCATATGTAAAAAAAAAAAAAAAAAAAAAGGTAATTCCCCAGCATGTCAATAACCCTGTAATAAACCCTGTAATAAATAGGCACTTTGAAACAGATGAGGAAATGCGAGTTGTCTGGTATAACGGCTTGGGATTTTACAGCCCCACCACTCAGTCTATTATGCCTATAGAAACACATTAAATAGGACCAGTCAGATGGAGAATTCACATTCTCCAGACCAAAGACACTGGTGTTTCTTCTTCTCTTGCAGAAAAGCAATACATTAACCCAGGCTCATCTTGAGAGAGTCCAAGCAAATTCACCCTGTTCCCAAGTCTGTCCGGTCAGCACTATGGGGAGCACCAAGTGGTTTCCCACCTCTCACAGCTGGAAGGCCCATCTATTGACCTCCAACCTTTAAGGGAGAAAGTGCTGGGGATGTGAAGGATTACCAACACCTCAATCACAAGATCTGAGACACCTCCGTTTTTGTTCTCTTACCTCTCACACATTCTTAGGAACCTAGTACCTGGTACAAAGAGACCCACAGTAGATTTTTTTTTCTGAGTATTGAACTGTTAAAGCCATAACCTTCCACCCTACAGAATTATTGCTACAATTTTACAGCACAGATGAATTTCCATCTTCTGTGGAAATATAGGAAAGGCAGAAATAAGTCTGATTTGTTTAGAGTAAACAGACATCTTCATTTGGACTTCTAAAATTCAGAAAGCAGAATTACATTCAGTAAGAAATATTGAAGGCCTTAGTCCATTTGATATTAGTATTAAAATATTTAAAATATTTTAAAGACAGTTAACCCAAATGAAAGAACTCCAAGTAAGTTTTCATAAGCAATCAGAAATTTTAAGTTGCCGTTTTGGAGCAGAGGAAGATATTAATATTCAACCAAAAAGGACATCAACCTAAACAAAGATCATGTCCAAAAATAAGATTATGCAATACTGTTAATCAACTATACTCCAATAAAAATTAATTTAAAAAGAACAAAAATTAGTTTACGTACATATATATGTACCTGTATATATATACACATGTATACATATACATGTACTTTGCCATTATCCAATTTTTGAATTAAAAGTTAGAACACTTTGTCATGTTTATATTTCAAAGATGCTGAATACAGCCCTAGTAGAGTTATGCCTGAGATAAGTATAATGCATTTTTTATCATCCTCAAAGCATTTACTCCCTAAAAAAAAAAAAATACAGACAAGTAAAGTGTATCAGGCAAGGTGACAGATAAACCATTATCCCTTCAAAAATCAAACTGCATTTTTGCTGACAAGGTAAAAGGCGTACTGAAATAGGCACAAGGCAGTACGCACTTACAGGAGCAGGCTTTCTTCAATGCCTGAGAAATGTAAACCACACCAAACTTCTCCCACTCTACCAATGCACATCTCTCAAGTGGGCGTTCCAGAGGCAGAGCAAGTCTGCCTTCAGAGCCAGCTGGAAAACTCCTCAGAAGCAGACCTCCTATTACGAGTTGAATTGTGTTCCCCCAGAAAATATGTTTAAGTCCTAAACCACAGAACTTGTGAATCTGACCTTATTCGGAAATAGAGTTCCGGCAGATGTAATCAAGCTCAGATGTAATTATCGGGGTGAGTCCTAATCCAATGGCTGATGTCCTCATAAGACAAGGGAAATTTGGGCACAGAGACACAAAGAGGGAAGAGGTGAACATGGAGGCAGAGACTGCAGTGATGCTGCCACAAGCCAAGGAACGCCTGAGGCACCAGAAGCTGGAAGAGGCAAGGGACGATCCTCACCCAGAGGCTTTGCAGGGAGCGCAGCCCTGCCTACAACTTGATTTCAGACTTCTAGGCTCTAAAACTGCAAGAGAACAAATGTCTGCTGTTTTAAATCACCCAGTTTGTGAGACTTTGTTATGGCAGCCCTAGAAAACTAATACACTCCCTTAGTCATTATGTTGTAGAGACGTGAAGGAGACAACAAGACAGGGTACCACGCAGATACAAATTTTAGGCTCATCTGGGAAACTGACTATCCCTTAAAGAATAAACATTCAGAAATTTCCACAAAGGTTCTTGCTCCTTGGGTGTGTGGTGTCTAAAAGGGGCAGGTCTCTTGTCCATATCTCACTGAGACAAATACCCTATTCTCTGGAGAACTGACATTTATCAACACATCAGACACAAAGATTCAAACTTGAAAGGTAGATAACTTGACATCACACAACCTCGTTCTAAGTAAGAATAAACTATCTTCCCCTGGGTCCAATGCTATGGAAGAATTAAAACGTTTCATCCAGTCAAAGCCTCAGGCTGCACTTATATTCCTGGACAAAGTGGAAAAACATGCACCGAAAATGGAGGCCTCCAATACATCCAGGAATCTATCGATTTATCGATTTAAATAAGTGTAGTCACTCCTACTTTAAGAGGACTAGCTAGACCAGCATAAAACTAATTGTGACATTACTAACATATACTAATTAAATATAAATTGTACTCCCTGGTATTTAGGAGAAGAGGTGTGCTCATTCAAAATCTTGTCTTAAGCCCAACAACATAGCAGAAAGAATATTTTTAAACCAAAAATGTCTTTTCATAAGCCTTGACAAGGATCATAACTTAGATCAAAACTGACAAAACATATTCTCAAAAAGAAGCTGGAATTGAGCTATGCAGAAGAAAAGCACTAAAAGTCTAGGACATCTTAGGCAAGTTAAGAAAATTCTCACACATCTCAATATAACTGCCATCATCTACTAAATTTAGAAAAGTATTGCAGTTTCACAAGTATGGATTATTCACAAACACAATTTTTTTCCTCTGAGTAAATGAGCCCTGCCGGGTAAAGCTGTCATCTCTAACTCAGGTTAATTTGGGGAAACCTGGTCTTTCCAGATGGCATCAAGGAGAGCAGACAGCTAATATGAGACTACATTCCAAGTTTTTATCTTAATGTGGAGAGCAAGAGCTGCTGGCCTCTGAGCTCGCTTTGATCCATTTCTTAAACCAGTACTCCATGGAATTCACATTCCTCCTAAAATGTCACATTTCTCCGCCAGAAAACTACCAGCATTACCCTGAAAGTCTGCAATACAGCCTGCTGCAAACCTGGCTGAACCACTTTCTCTGTTACAGAGTAGACAAAATATAAAATAACAGCACATCCTATGTCTTTACTGAATCCAACATGGCTAATTTAATGCCCAAAAGCTTACCTGTCTTCCAGATTAGTTTAAGAAACAGCACTACAAATCTCTGGGCATTTTGCAATCCAGCCAGGAGCTGTTCACCTGCCAAAATGCTGATTAATTAAACGACCTTTCATTATCTTTCCCCACTTCTCATTTGTGGATGTGCAGCTGTGCTCCAAGCATCTTTTTTCATGCTCAAAGCCAATGTCTTGGAAAGTAAAATTTGGCAAGAATTTCTCAGCCTTAACAGGTGAGGGGACTGTCTATGTCCAAAAAGTGGAACACCTAACCCAGAGACGTAATTAAGGGAGTATGACCCAACATGAACAACCAGAGCAGTGTTACAAAAATACAATCCACATTAAAACTTCCACCCAAGAAAATCTGGTGGGGAAACTCAAGTTTTCCATTAAACCAGTTTTCTCAATTCAGCCTGCACACTGAAATCATCTCAAGCAACTCTTGAAAAATGTTGATGCCAGATTCCATCCCAACTGAATCAGAATCGCTGGGAGAAGGACTCGGTCATTAGGATCCTTTAAAAGCTCCCCAATGTGATTCTAATGTTCAACTGTAATTGAGAACTACTGATGTAGAGCAGGGGTCAGCAAGCTTTTTCGGTAAAGGGCCATCTCATAAATATTTTAGGCTCTGTGGGCAGTTAGTCTCTGTCACAACTACTCAACTCTGCTGCTCTGGCACAAAAGTAGCCACAGACAATACACAAATGAACAAGTGTGGCTGTTAATTAGGAACACTGAAATTTGGATTTTATAAAAACGTCTACATGTCACGAAATACTATTCTTCTTTTGATTTTTTTCAATCGTTTGAAAATGTAAAGACCAATTTTAGCTTGCCATACAAAAACAGACGGCAGGCCGGATTTGGCTGGGCCATGGTCTACTGACCCCTGATCTACACTACACACAGAATATACTTATCCTGGATCTTTTCTCAAAGACAACAGTTGCTCAGTGACTCACTGAATCTGTCCCAGAAAAGATCCCCTTCAAAGCACGGATACCTTCAGATTCGAGTTGGTCCAGACCATAGGAGGCAGCTGTATTAACATAGCTAATGGATGGAGCAGCAGTTCTCTCAGAAGATGCCTCAGGATCAGCAAGCGCTGGGGAAGTGCTAGGTGCTTCCTCCATTATCCCAGGGGGTGTCACTGGAGAGCCCACAATTGGTGTGAACAACTCCTCATTCGGCCCTGTGACTGTGTCCACTAGGTCTGCCAAACACAAGAGACATGACCCAAAGATGATCAGTATGGGGAATATATACATATGCTTTTACTTCTTAAGCAAGAAATGACGAATGAAGCCAGTATCTTATATACAGTAAGTTTGGCACTTAGACCAGCTCTTCCTTCCCACATTGTACCAATCCAGCCACTGGAGGCAAATACTTTATCTTCCAGGAAAATATATTATCTCAAATCAGAACTTTGTTTTCAAATGTTAATCTCCCGTTTATTCTATTAACAATATTATGGATTCTGTGGGATTTTATATAACCTATTACCAAAGGTAGAAAATTTAACAAAAATGTATTTAAATATACCCTAAGGATGACTTTTAAAAATCAAGTCGAAGAGTAAAAGCTTAGATCTGTGCCTGCAATATGCTCAATTTTAAAGCAGCCAAAGTTAGCCCCAGATATTCCCAAATCTAGAAACTCTAGAATAGCAGTATTTTGCAAGCTTGGTGGATCATCTGAATCTCTTGAGGTAATTTTTTAAATGTCAGTTTTCATGCTTTCTACACATCCCAACATACCGAATCAGAACCTCCTTGGTTATGAAGCCTGAGAAACTATTTGTGAAAGCTCCCAGGATATGGATCCACAGATTCTCATATACATTGCTGTTTCCAGTATGAATGGAAGCAACCACTTTGGAAAGCAGTTAGGCATTGCCTCCTAAAGTCAAATATTCATATGCCCTATTGTCCAGCAATTCAGTTCCTAGGTATATACCCAAGAGAATCTCCTACACAAGTGCAATGGAGAATATGTAAAAGAATATTCATGGCAGCCGTGTTCACAATAGCCAAACCTGGAAATGACCCAAATGCAAATCACTAGAAAAGACTGGATGAAGATTGGGTGAATAAACTGTGATACATTTTCATAATGGAATACTGCAAGCAGTCAAAGCAAAAGAGCTGTGGTAAGTAAATATAGGCCTTAGAATATTAAGTAAAAAAAAAAAAAAAGTCCCAAAAAGGCTATCCACAGCACAATACTGTTTTGATAAAGTAAAAAATCTAAAAGTTTTAAGTGTATAATATCAGGAGTACATACAGACATGATAAAACTAAAAGAAAAGGAAGTCAAGGAAATGATGAACACAAGATTCAGGTTAATGGTTAACAGAAGAGGACGGGGTTTAGATGGGAAGGGTCATGGTGCTACCTGTAGGTTACTGACAAGATTCTAAGGGGTTTTTTGCAGGGGAGGACGGCAGGCAGGATTAGAAGGTACTTATTACATTGTTAAAGATAACTCAGTTAATAAATAAAAGTAGGATTTACTTAGACCAACGATGAGACAGAGACATGAAGTCCAAAAATAATAACTAATAATAATAATTTTTGTATTCTCAGGTGATTCTGATGATCACCCAGATTCCAAAACTTCACTGTCCTTAAGATATCAGAGCATCTGAGGGCCTCCTACATAGAAAGTACTTTTTATACATTATTCAAAATCCTTAAAATAACCCATAAGATAGGTAGGCATTATGTAAAGAGGAACAAACAAAGGCTTGGAGACATTACGAAACTTTCTTGAAGCCACAGTGCTAGTGAGGGCCAAAGCTGGGATTCAAACCCACGTCTTTGTTGGTTTCACCCCCAGGTCCTTGCTGGTTTCACCCCCCTGGCACCTAGCAGCCAGACATGTCAAACTAGGAGAGAGTTCTCAGGAGACATGGGCTTCGTGGGCCTCAGAGATGAGCCACCAGGAGATTTTACTTGGGAACTAACCCCTTGTCCTTTAGCTGTGCCACACCTCTCCAAACAAGAAAGAGTTCA
>NW_006792881.1:2091999-2113109 GCF_000442215.2 Lipotes vexillifer | reverse complement strand
CTGCTGAAAAAATATACTTCCAGGTGAGGTGTGTGTGTGTGTGTGTGTGTGTGTGTGTATGTTTGTGTATTGTGTGTGCGTGTATGTATGTGTGTATGTGTGCTGTGTATGCGTGTGTATGCATGTGTATGTCTGTGTGTGTGTGTGTGTGTGTGTGTGTGCACCCTGGTGACAGGGCCATCTGCCTCACTCATTCTATTCCTCATCAACTCAGAAAAGATCCACCCCCAAAACACTGAGCACAATTCTCTCCCTTACAGACCTTCTACAGTGGGAGTAACTTCGAAAGACAGAGGGACAGGTGTCGTTGAAACCACAGTGGCCAGAGGCTCCCATTTTTTCGACAGCTGAGTAACACCAGGAGCATCAGCTGTGGCAGAGGGCAACTCTTTTCCTCCCCCAGTCTCGACATCTCCTCTGGTAACCTCGAGGGTAGAAACCTGCTGCTCTCGCATCACTGAAGATAAAGTGGCTTCTGCTTCTTGAACAGCTGTTGTCATCTCTTGAGTGATGATGTCTTAAAAGGGAGGAAACAACATTTTTAAACACACTAAATCCCTATACCTGAAAAAGTCACTATATAATTAATAATTAAAAACAAAAAAGCAGACAGTCATTTCAGGGAATGAGAAGGGAGAGAAACAAACTGCCAGTAAATAAATGTTTTCAGTGTTGCTGTTTTCAGGAGTCATGAATCAATCTAAGACAGAGATAAAGATGTTAATATAAAAAACAACAGAATAACATTTAAAACAAAACAGGAAAATCAACAGCTGAGCTCTCTTTTATGAATATCAACATAATCAATTTGTTCAGAAACAAATTATACAAAACTAAGTTCAAAAATGCTCAGAAGCAGGGACTTCCCTGGTGGCACAGTGGTTAAGAATCCACCTGCCAATGCAGGGGACATGGGTTCGAGTCCTGGTCTGGGAAGATCCCACATGCCGTGGAGCAACTAAGCCCATGAGCCACAGCTACTGAGCCTGTGCTCTAGAGCCCGCGAGCCACAACGAATGAGCCCGCGTGCCACAACTACTGAAGCCCGCACACCTACAGCCCGTGCTCCACAAGAGAAGCCACCGCAATGAGAAGCCCATGCACCACAATGAAGAGTAGCCCCCACTCACCACCAACTAGAGAAAGCCTGTGCACAGCAACAAAGACCCAATGCAGCCATAAATAAATAAATAAATAAATAATTTTTTAAAAATTGTCAGAAGCACTTGTGTATATTAATTTTCACATTTGCATTCCTGAAGGGGAACAGGAACTTGACATTTTGAATTAAAGGAATACTAATTACAATAACTAATGTTTACTGAGTTCTTATTATGTGCCATACACACAGTGCTAAGTGCATGATGGGCATTATCTTTTTTTTTTTTTTCATTTATTTCTGCTCTGATCTTTATGATTTCTTTCCCTCTGCTAATTTTGGGTTTTGTTTGTTCTTATTTCTCTAGTTCCTTTGGGTGTAAGGTTAGATCGTTTATTTGAGATTTTTCTTGTTCTTTGAGGTAGGCTTGTATAGCTATAAACTTCCCTCTTAGAACTGCTTTTGCTGCATCCCATAGGTTTTGGATCATCATGTTTTCATTGTCATTTGTCTCTAGGTATTTTTTAATTTCCTCTTTGATTTCTTCAGTGATCTCTTGGTTATTTAGTAATGTATTGTTTAGCCTCCATGTGTTTGTGTTTTTTACGTATTTTTCCCCATAACTCATTTCTAATCTCATAGCATTGTGGTCAGAAAAGATGCTTGATATGATTTCAATTTTCTTAAATTTCCTGAGGCTTGATTTGGACCCAAGATGTGATCTATCCTGGAGAATGCTCCATGTGCACTTGAGAAGAAAGTGTAATCTGCCGTTTTTGGATGGAATGCCCTATAAATATCAATTAAATCTCTCTGGTCTACTGTGTCATTTATTTATTTTCATTTTGGATGATCTGTCCATTTGGTGAAAGTGGGGTGTTAACGTCCCCTACTATGATTGTGTTACTGTCGCTTTCCCCTTTTATGGCTGTTAGCATTTGCCTTATATAGTGAGGTGCTCCTATGTTGGGTGCATATATATTTATCATTGTTATATCTTCTTCTTGGATTGATCCCTTGATCATTATGTAGTGTCCTTCTTTGTCTCTTGTAACATTCTTTATTTTAAAGTCTATTTTATCTGATATGAGTATTGCTACTCCAGCTTTCTTTTGATTTCCATTTGCATGGAATATCTTTTTCCATCCCCTCACTTTCCATCTGCATGTGTCCCTAGGTCTGAAGTGGTTCTCTTGTAGACAACATATAGTTGGGTCTTGTTTTTGTATCCATTCAGCTAGCCTGTGTCTTTTGGTTGGAGCATTTAATCCATTCACGTTTAAGGTAATTATGGATATGTATGTTCCTATGACCATTTTCTTAATTATTTTGGGTTTGTTTGTGTAGATCCTTTTCTTCTCTTGTGTTTCCCACTTAGAGAAGTTCCTTTAGCACATGTTGTAGAGCTGGTTTGGTGGTGCTGAATTCTCTTAGCTTTTGCTTGTCTGTAAAGCTTTTGATTTCTCCATCAAATCTAAACGAGATCCTTGCCGGGTAGAGTAATCTTGATTGTAGATTCTTCCCCTTCATCACTTTAAGTATATCATGCCACTCCCTTCTGGCTTGTAGAGTTTCTGCTGAGAAATCAGCTGTTAACCTTATGGGAGTTCCCTTGTATGTTATTTGTCGTTTTTCCCTTGCTGCTTTCAATAATTTCTTTTTGTCTTTAATTTTTGCCAATTTGATTACTATGTGTCTCAGCGTGTTTCTCCTTGGGTTTATCTTGTATGAGACTCCTGGACTTGGGTGGCTATTTCCTTTCCCATGTTAGAGAAGTTTTCGACTATAATCTCTTCAAATATTTTCTCTGGTCCTTTCTCTCTCTCTTCTCCTTCTGGGACCCCTATAATGCAAATGCTGCTGTGTTTAATGTTGTCCCAGAGGTCTCTTAGGCTGTCTTCATTTCTTTTCATTCTTTTTTCTTTATTCTATTCCGCTGCAGTGAATACCACCATTCTGTTTTCCAGGTCACTTATCCGTTCTTCTGCCTCAGTTATTCTACTATTGATTCCTTCTAGTGCAGTTTTCATTTCAGTTATTGTACTGTTCATCTCTGTTTGCTCTTTAATTCTTGTAGGCCTTTGTTAAACATTTCTTGCATCTTCTCGATCTCTGCCTCCATTCTTTTTCCGAGGTCCTGGATCATCTTCACTATCATTATTCTGATTCTTTTTCTGGAAGGTTGTCTATCTCCACTTCATTTAGTTGTTTTTCTGGGGTTTTCTCTTGTTCCTTCATCTGGTACATAGCCCTCTGCCTTTTCATCTTGTCTATCTTTCTGTGAATATGGGTTTTGTTCCACAGGCTGCAGGATTGTAGTTCTTCTTGCTTCTCGGGCATTATCTTATTTTATCCTCCCATATATACTAAGGGGAGGTAGGTACTAATATTCTATGGAAGCCATATATCATAGTGGCCAAGAACGCAGGCTCTAGACCCAATTTGCCTGGGTCTCAATTCGGACTCAGCCACCTACTATCTGTATGACCTTGAACGAATTAATTTCTCTGGGCCTTGAGCTTCCTCAGTGGTAAAATGGAAATAATAAGAGTATCAATCTCATAGCATTTTTACAAAGAGTAAATTAGATAACACATGTAAAATAGTACGTGCCCAGTGCTGCGTAAGTATTCAATAAATATCAGCTATTATTACCTCATTTTACAAACAACTTAGGTGTAGAAAGGCTAAGGAACCTGACTAAGGTTACATAGTTAGGGCTCTTAACCACTGTGCTAACTGTGCTTATCCCATCAACAGATGAATGGATAAACACACAGACACACAGACATACACACACATACACAGAGGAATATTATTCAGCCATGAGAAAGGAAATCCTGCCATTGCCTAAGGAACAACTTGGAGTAGCCTCTGTAGAAGATGTGCACTTGCTTTTAAATCATAAAACAGAATGAAACAGACCTGTGGGGTATGACGTATCTATCACAGGTCCACTTTCTTTACAACATTATAATCCACTTAAATACATTATTAAAGACTATTTATAAGGGTTAATATTTGCCCCCCTCCTAGGGAGGGGCTATGCTGGAAGTTTCAAATACTGAGCCACTGTGAAAACTTAATTTCTAGAAGACTCTGTTATCTCTCTTTTTTTAAATACTAATCCTGGATAGATCTTAGCACATTACCAAGTCTAGTAAATTATGCAATGAGAAATAACATTCTAGAAATAGGTGAAAAGGTTTTCTCAAAGTTTTTATTAATGACTTCATTGTTCTTCCTATTACTAAAAATATTTTTCCTCAGAAGCAATTTATTTGCTTTAAAATAGTGTTTGGATGTATTTTGGTACAAGCAGTTCCATTTCTTGGTCTCCAAACAGTTTGTACTATTTTTTCTTTGAACTGGAGATTTTTACATTTGATGGATTGATATACCTGGTTATAAGACAACCTTACTTGTGTTTCGTATTCATATTTGCTCTTTGTGCCATTGTTTAAGTTTTTTTTCTGAAATAAGATCACACATCTCTTGAGAGATAGGATTCATTGCCCTTTTTGTATCTTTAGCACCTAAGACAATGCTATGTTTACCATAAGAAGATAATATATAGCTTTATCATTTTAAGCAGTATGCATTCTCCATGTTGCCCTCATTTTTGAAAGCATAATGAACACTTTTGAGAAAAAATATGTCAAAATAAATGTTCACTCTATGCTCATAGTTTCATGAAACAGCAAGAAATATCAAAAGGGCATGGTATGGCCTTCCCTGGTGGGACAGTGGTTAAGAATCCTCCTGCCAATGCAGGCGAAATGGGTTCGAGCCCGGGTTCGAGCCCTGATCCGGGAAGATCCACATGTCACGGAGCAACTAAGCCCGTGCACCACAACTACTTAGCCTGCGCTCTAGAGCCCGCGAGCCACAACTACTGAGCCCACGTGCCACAACTACTGAAGCCCGCGCGCCTAGAGCCTGTGCTCCACAGCAAGAGAAGCCACTGCAATGAGAAGCCTACGCACCGCAACGAAGAGTAGCCCCCGCTCACCGCAACCAGAGAAAGCCCGTGCGCAGCAACAAAGACCCAATGCAGCCAAAAATAAATAAATAAAACAAATAAATTTTTTCAAAAATGGGCATGGTATAATACTTTGAATAAGTGACTGCTGTTAGAGAAAGAAGAGTGAGAGCTAGAAATAGTAATGGGAATTTTTAAAATAACATTCAGAATTTCTCCACATCTCTCGTTCTTCCCAATTCCTGTAGAGAAAAAATATATAATTATTATAGACTGCTTTTAAAACCTGATCTTCAAGTAAAACAGCTGAAGAACCAGCTGAATCAGAGAACTGACTATAATCTCAGGATCCTCATCTGTTCATAATACCCAAAAATGCCAAGAAATTATTGCATTCCCTGAAGAAGAGAATGTCTTAAGTAGTCCCTGGGCCCTAAAATGATTGGCATTTGAGGTGTTTACTTCTTTGTTTTTTTTTTTTTTTTGAAATTTAAGGCATTTTAATGGAGTAAAAATTAAGAGTTAAAATTCAGGACACCCAGGGATAAAAGTCCATCTTCCAAGTATTGGAAGCCACCCCCAGTTCCTTGGCTGAATTTCCATCATCAGCTATTCACATATACCCACCACTATTCCCTCTTTCTTTTCCAATGATGAGTAAAACACACAACCTGCACCCCCATCACATTTACAGAATTCCTGTATAAAATTTCTCTAGAGCCTAACCTGCAGGAGTCAACAAATCTGAACACAGCCAGTAGGTTTGCTGAAAGTTGACTTCAAGAACGTGGTAGGATAATACAATGGGTTGGTCATGACAGTTCATCAGTCACAGTTACCAGCCCTGCAGGGGGGGTGAGCCGAGACCTTAGACACCCCTCTTAGACAAATAAGGAAGGAAGGCCCTTAGATTTAATTTTGTCTTCCCCATTTCCAGATGGAGAAACTGAGGCCAACAGATTGGAAAAATTTTAATCAAACTCAGTTGTGAAACCAGCTGACCACATCAGTGTGACTAAACCTTCTCGATTGATTAAAATGTCTTAATGGGCAGAACAGTTCCAAAGTCCCTCTGCCAATGCAACCAGGTGCCACTGGCTTCGTTCAGAAACTAATGACTCTTCAGTTTCTCCAGCTCCTTCAGAAGCTCCTGGGATAAGACACAATCTAGGATATTTCTGAAGCACTCTTTTGACAATGTCACTCTCTGGGTGGAGAAAAGGTGAAAGTTATCGCCCTCCTGGGGGCTCCACAGACTGTAGTTGTCACATATCCCTCCCTCCTTGAGGTCACTAGGATCAGCATCTGCCCTGGGCAGGGGCTTTGAGGTCACTTAATGATCTTGAGAAGGAGACTCAAGGAGGAAATCCAAACCTGTTCTGCAAAAGTGACCTTTCCTAAAACTAGATTGTGTGGGATTGAGTGGTTTACTTCTCAGAAATACTTGTAATCACCAGAAAATGGGTAGAAAAGCTTTTTGGCTATTCTCTTACTACTGCTGTCAATAATCTCAATTTTTCACATTATTTTTAACTCTACAAAACAGCAAAAAAAGTAAAGTTGAAAGGAATTATTTGACCGTTCCTCTCTCTACCAAGAATATTTAGAAGCTTTTTGATTAATTCGGACAACGCAGGCAGTCGGATTAGATAATTCTAGTCTGAATGGTTCTCTATCTTCATTTAGTCATTCAATGAACAGATATTTACTGAGCACCTACTATGTGCCATATATTGTGCTATGTGCTGGGAATTAAAAGAAGTTGCCTGTTAAAAGACTGTAGTTAAGTGAGGTAATTATGACTAAGTAAGGAGCATATTCAATTATCAAAAAAAAACAATCAATTACCAAATTCATTTTACTTTTTTAGGCTGTATTAATGGAAGCTAATGCAAGTCTAGTACATAAGAATCATGGATTCAACTGTGCGGTGAATAATCTGGAACTACATGATTTAGTGCTCCAGGAATATCTTAAAGTGTAATGGAGAACTGAAATAAACTTCTTGTTTGGTCACATTTAATATCTTTATGGTCATGTGGACCCAACTCTCTTAATAGAATTTAAAAACCAACTTACAAAACATTTTCTGGAAGCTTCTACGAAAACTTCCAGTATACTAAGTCTTACAGTCTTTAAAAAATGAATTGGACATGTAAAATTAAATCTTTTATCATTTTAATTCAATCTCCATAACACTTTATAAAACATATAACTAATTTGATATTTTCCATTAGCTGGAGTAACAGCTGTACATATTCCAAAACAATTTGGAATGAGCATATGCACATTACACTAAGTCTTTCCCTCCCCATTCTGTTATCTGACCAACTATACACAATAAAAAAAAAAGTCACCCATCAGCAACAAATGCAAGGATTGTCAGCTCATAGAATTCACAGATGTAGAAGCCACGAGGAAGTAGAAAGTGCAGAATCAAGCCAGCAGAGAGGATTTATCTGTACTGGTATTTTTCCCCCTTATTTCTAGAAGAATTTCTTTTTAGGAAAACAAAGTCAAAGAACTCATATGGTTAATACTATGAGATAAATATTTGCCTAAGGCTTTTTGGTAAGAAATATCAGGAATGTGAGTACTTTTTACAACAATGTATAAGTAAGTATCCAACATTGTTGATTATATCATTTAAACATATAGCTAATTTTTTTCACATTTTCCTGTAAATACACACATCTTCATAATAAAAGGTTTAAAAAATATTAATCTATATCAGGGTTTCTCAGATATATATATATATTTTTTTTTTTGGCTCAGATATATCTTGGTTGCTGTGCACTGTGGGACGTTTAGCAGCATCTTGGCCTCTACCCCCTAGATGCTCTCTACTGTGATGACCACAAATGTCTCAAGAAATAGGTAATGGAGATTAAGCGGTACAAACTTCCAGGTGCAAAATAAATGAGTCACAGGTACGAAATGTACAGTGTGGGGAATATAGTCAATAAATATGTAACATCTTTGTATGGTGACAGCTGGTAACTAGACTTATCATGGTGATCATTTTGTAATGTATAGAAATACCGAATCACTATGTTGTGCAACTAACTAGGAACTAACACAGTGTTTTAGGCCAATTATATTTCAAAAACAAACACACTCATAGAAAAAGAGATCAGATTTGTGGTTACTAGAGGCAGGGGATAGGGGAAGGGGAAACTGGATGAAGGCAGTCAAAAGGTACAAACCTCCAGGTGTAAGATAAATAAGTACTAGTGATGTACAATATGATAAATATAATTAATACTGCCATATGTTATATATGAAAGTTAAGAGAGTAAATCCTAAGAGTTCTCATTACAAGGAAAAAAAAATGTTTTTCTATTTCTTTAATTTTGTATCTATATGAGTTGATGGAAGGTCACTAAACTTATTGTGATAATCATTTCATGATGTATATAGGTCAAATCATTATGCCACACAACTTAAACTTACACAGTGCCATATGTCAATTACATTTCAATAAAACTGGAAAAAATGTCTCCAAACATTGCCAAATGATTGGCGCGGGGGCGGGCAGAAGGCATGACGCAAATTATTCCCATTTGAATACCACATGTCTATATGCAGGGGTTATATTTGGATGTAATTTTTATGAAAAATGCATTTTTTATTTATTTACTTTTGCTTTTCATTAAAACTTAGATAACTTCTAAATTGTCACTTTAATAAAAAACATAAAACATCTAAAACATTACAACGTTATGTGTCAACTATATGTCAATTAAAAAATAATAAAACCAAACAGAAACATTCCAAGTTAAACAAAGCTTATTTTTCTTTTTTTTCTTTCTTTCTTTTACCTTTAAATGTATTTCCCAATGGATGATATGCCTCAGACTCATATTCTGAGATGGAAACAGTGGTCTCTAAGAACAGCATGGCATTGTTCTCCTTGGTGGATTCCATGAAGTCTGCAGTATTTTGGACCAGGTTTTCCACAGAGACTTTCATACCTTCCACTGGACTTGTCGGGGTAAAGGAACTTTGATCGGTGAAGGCAGATGATCTCTCATCCCCACGTGCTATTAGCAGGCTTGTTCCCCTGTGTGCTTCCCCTTCAGGCAGCCTCACAGCCACATCTGCAGCCTCTGTCAAAGTTTCGCCCCCTTCCACGCCTTCCATACCATTATTGGTTACTTGGGTTATCTGAGACGTTTCCATTCTCACCTGAGTCTCTGTATTGTCTCCAAGCTTTGGGGTCTTTATCTGGCTTACACTCTCTAATTTGGTGTCATCCCACTCAACACTTACGACAGAGACAGCTGGAACAGCTATGCTGACACTCACTGTGACTTCTGGGGCTCCCAGCAGGCTGTCAGTTTCTGGCTCAACACTCAGGGTGGACTCGGAGGTTGCGAGCCAGTGCTTGGTGGCAGTAGCCTGGGTATTATCAGCTGTCATCTGGGAAGGCTCAGTGCCTGCTGTGGGCTCAGCACCAGGAAAAGAAGTCGTCTTATGCTCTGGGTCTGCTTCTAATTTCTCAGTCCTTGGACGGGTGGTTAGCATCTCTTTAGCATTCACATAGGATAAAGGTGAATGTCCCAGACTAACTCCTGCCTGATTTTCAGTTGCAAACAATTGATCATCCACATAGTGCAGAAAACCTTGTGTTGCTTCGGTGGTCCCTTCCACAATGGGCTGAATGATGGTACTACGGGAGGATTCCTCCTTCTCATCGATATTCAGAGAAGCAGTTGGAGTGATAGGGTTGGTTAACATGGCCTTGGAAAGTCGGCTTTCAGGAGACATTCTCTCTGGCTGGCTGGAACCAAACACTTCTTGCCCTGCTGAGATCACTGGCTCAGTAGCAGTATAAATGCCAGGGCTATCAGGCTGCGCGAGCCCAGCTCCTATAGGAGGGGTTTCTTTGTTACTAGGGAATACTTTATTTAATGACGTTGTTGATGGTCCTGCTAACACTATCATTGGTTCTTCAGAGACCAGAGTGTACTTTGAAGTAATGGAGTTATTTTCTAGGTCATCTGTGTTCAGCCTCTCAGACTGCCCTTTTTCTTCATGAACAGGTGCTATCTCCCTTCTTTCCATGTTGGGGAAGGCCAGACATTGTGTGGCAAAGATGAGAAGTAGAAGGCTACAGAAAGCCAGACAAATGTGCAATACAACTGATCTGCTCATAGTGGAAGAGAAACGTGCACATAAATTGGTAGAGTTGACAATTCCAGTAAATTGAGTCCTGCAGAAAAATAAAGCATATCAAACTGTCATATAAATATGTTGTAAATAAGCCCCTTTAAATTAAACCATAAGTAAAATAATCTCCTTGACTCCCAGCTCAGAGACAGTACATAGGGGAGGAATGTTCTATTTCTTTGTACCTTTGAGATGTGGATAACCCAGTTCATTTTTCCCTGCTGAATTTTCAGCTGATTTAACTTGAAGTTCTCTAGCAAAGGGTACACATAGTTACTAAGTTCATTGTTTTTTAAATACCTACTTGAAATAAACTACCCTTGAGGTCACATTTGTAATATTCTCCCCAATTCTTCTATTAATCATGGAGTCAAATGACTACAGAAATAGCAACACATCCAGGAAATAAAAAGTAATTTTAACATTTATTTACATCACTTTCACAGAACCTTTTAAGTATGTTTTAAAACTAATTAAATATCATCATAAAATACTGAATACCAGTTTCATTCAAGAGTTTTTAAAATATATAAATGACTTTCAATTAAAATTTATCTTTAAAATACTTAAACTGTTTTCTCTGCAACAACTATAAAAATTATGGGTAAAACCATCATGTCTCAAAAAAAAAGATCAGAAAAGGTAAAATAGTTAAACAATGTAAACATGTGTTTTTGAAAAAAACTTTTTTAAGAGAACCAAAACACATTTTAAATTAGCAGTCTTTACTGAATGCACATTATTGTAAGATTAAGATTTATTGTATTTTTTTACAAACTGCTCACACTCTCATGACAACTAAAATTATATCAAAACTGCTAATTTCCCCCCAAACTTAAGGGTTTTAGGTCTTATCTATCCCATCATCAGAAAGTTCTTAGATACTGTGGGTTTTCTAGAAAATTAAACCTAGGAATGAAAATTCTAAATCTAAAGACCTTATCTTTATAAAAGTTATACTTTTCCTTTCTTCCATGTCTGATCATTAAACTGTCTGGGTTAAGCATGTGATGTGCACACATCAAGTATAAAAATTGACATTTTCGGGCTTCCCTGGTGGCGCAGTGGTTGAGAGTCCGCCTGCTGATTCAGGGCACACGGGTTCGTGCCTTGGTCCGGGAAGATCCCACATGCCGTGAGTCATGGCCGCTGATTCTGTGCATCCGGAGCCTGTGCTCCGCACGGGAGAGGCCACAACAGTGAGAGGCCCGCGTACCGCAAAAAAAAAAAAAAACTGACATTTTCATAGGGTCTTCTTCCCCTAAAGGAGTCTGAAGCTTCCACATGTTACCCCATTCAGTCTTACAGGTCCTTTTGAGATAGAGAAAAGGTCACGTGCTCAGGGCATAATCTAGACAGCTGAAGAGAAAAAGAAGGTTGAATTTTTCTACATGAGGAAAGAGGAATCCATGAATTCGGAGCTGAGGCATCTTGCTCAACTACCAGCATCACATGATTGAATTATCTTGGAAGCAGCTTCTCCAGCCTCAGTCAGGCCTTCAGATGACTGCAGCCCCAGCTGCTATCTTGACTGCAACTTCTTGAGAGACCTTGAGTCAGAACAACCCAGCTAAGCTACTCCCAAATTCCTAACACACAGACATGGGATGAAATAATAAATATTTATTGCCACCAAGTCGGGGGTAATTTTTTTACAAAGAAATCTTGAATCCACAGTTCTTTGGGAGAATACAGGAATGGGAAGATGTCATGAGATGCCATGTGCAGAAAAGGAACAGCATATCAGGGATCATAAATTTAGAAGCAGAAGAAAACTGAAGCCAGAGATGACTAGGAGAAATGTAAGCCACCCCACCCAAGAATCTTCAGAGGTGGTGAAAGGGATGCTAAATATCCTCATATGTAGGATGAGAGGTTGAAGCAATTGTATTTAAATATTAAATTACATACAGGTAGCTAGCATTATTTTAAAAGGAGAGAATATGAGAAAGATATTTGAGAAAGAGGGAATAGCATGTGAACATTCTGGACATTAGTTATCCCCATAATTTGGATGAGCCATAAAGCATCCCAGTTCATAGCCAGGTAACAGAATTAGTAGCAGTATTTGGCCTGCTGCCTCTATTTTCCTTCCTTAAAATAAAAACATATGATAGCTGTAAAGCAAGAGTGCTCACTGTTGATGAAACTACACCTTTGATTTCTGAAAATACAAGCTGAACTATAAACTATATAGTCAAAGATACATAAAAGCTATAGAACTCTTCGGTTCATTTCTGATCTGTTCAGAGATCTGCCCTTTCCTATACAAATATTTCTCCCATTCAGTGAAATTTTACTAAACACCCCAGGAGATGGAGAGTGTGGCCTAAAAGTTGGGTCTCCATGACTCCATCCTTCTGGATAAAAACCTGAAAAAAACAGGCCATCATGAGTGGCAGTAGAGTTTAGAGGGACATAGACAGGCATGAGAAAAATGAATCCTAGCTTTTTTTTTTTTTTTTTTGCAGTGCGCGGGCCTCCCACTGTTGTGGCCTCTCCCGTTGCGGAGCACAGGCTACGGATGCGCAGGCTCAGCGGCCATGGCTCATGGGCCCAGCCGCTCCACAGCATGTGGGATCTTCCTGGACCGGGGCACAAACCCGTGTCACCTGCATCGGCAGGTGGACTCTCAACCACTGTGCCACCAGCGAAGCCCAATCCTAGCTTTACTGTTGTTAAAACATGCTATGTGATACTGGACAAATAGCCGCAGTTTCTCCTTTGACAGGATGAGGAGTTAAACAAAATAATCTTTGAACTCCTTTCTATCTCCATGATTCCATTTTCATATTTTATCTATAGAACACAAAATAAAAATACAAATGCTTTCATTTTCCCATAATTTTGCCATCAAGTAGGCAAGGCACCCAAGTGATTGCACAAATGCTTCACATTTTATTTATATGTTCTGGAGTCACGTGAACTGAGATGAGAATTTTATGAACAAATCAGATTTGGAGGGTAGTGGGGACAAACAATAAAGATGTAATACAACCTCTACTGCCTTTCCAAAACAGATTTTTCCTTCAAGGTTTCATTTTCATCTACATCTTGAGCTTTAGAATTTTGGGGTGAAGGAATTCTGCCATTGTTCTAAAAGACTTTCCTTCTGGGCTTCCCTGGTGGCGCAGTGGTTGAGAGTCCGCCTGCCGATGCAGGGGACTCGAGTTCGTGCCCTGGTCTGGGAGGATCCCACATGCCGCGAAGCGGCTGGGCCCGTGAGCCATGGCCGCTGAGCCTGCGCGTCCGGAGCCTGTGCTCCGCAACGGGAGAGGCCACAACAGTGAGAGGCCCGCGTACCGCAAAAAAAAAAAAAAAAAAAAGACTTTACTTCTGTAATGAAGTGTCAGCCACCTGCTTTCTAAATCCAATTACCACAGAAAAAGTGGGGTGAATTGCAAGTCTCTATTCTATGTCTGCATATTGCAGCCATATGCTCCTTCTCCCCACTATTCAAAGTGACGCCTGAACTTTAAAAGAAGCAGAAAAGACAGCCTGTAGGAACGGCAGCAGGGAACACATCTGCAACTCAGATGAATTGGTAGATGACCTTCAAGTTCCAGGTCTTTCTCTGTCTTTCCAAGCACAGAGCAGGTTCACATAGCCACTCCCATGAGTTTGGTGTCCTTCGCTGGGAGTTGCATGATGTTAGAGAATAAATAAGGAAAGACTGACCCTTGTCAATTCAATGACAATGTTTCAACCTAAACAACCATCTGCAATCACATTTTGAAGCCTCTAGGCCTTTTCTTTTTTCCTCAACATTGTCTCCTGTCCCTGGCAAAGTGCCTGGCACAGAGGAAATGTTTAGTAAATACTGGCTGATGTCTATAGCCCTGCTTTGCTGGAGGAGGGGGAGGGAGGGGAGATTTCATTGCTTATTAGAAATTGGGTCTTAATTATCTTAAATTAACTCAAATATGAGAATATTTAACAAACAAAACATGTCTCTAACTTCTCCTTTACACTGTGACTTTCGAGGCTCCTTTCTTTTCACTATATCCGTCAGTGCAAATTAATTCAGATAAATGAACTCTCACCCAGTTGCTAACTGATAGTGGACATTTGCTTCTAAGAGCTTAAAAAGCATCTCTTGCTGAGCAAGTCATAGCACTGTCATTCTCTATCAAGGTATCCTAATGGCTTGGCAGTCCTCTGAACAATTTACTGCATTTCTGCCACCAGTGAGCAGATAAGCTGTTCTGTCAAGCCTTATCTTGGACAATCTTAAATAGATACAGTCCAGAATCTGTTTCTTTGTCAAGTCTAGGCATATTCAAGTTTCAGAGACAAATGAAAGGCAACATAAAAAAATATCACCTTAGCTGTCTTATTAGACTTAATAATCAGGTTTTTTCAAACACTTGGTCAATATTTTTCCAACTAAAATGTATGCTGTCATTGTTCAGTGTTACCAAAATGCAGACACAAAAGGGAAACAGTGTGTTCAATCATTCTCATCAGTGACAAAGCTGCTTTTTTCAAAGCAAGTTGAGTTTCATGCATAATATATAAGGAACATGAGCATTGCCCTAAGGGTACTCAAGACACAGGAGGCCTGTAGAGTATGCCAAAAAACTAGTGACAATCTGCCTGATATTTTCCTTTTGGGGGATAAACACAAATACCTTAAACAGCTGATGTGGAGTTTGGGGAAGAAAGCTGCCTTAGATTTTCTTTGTTTACTGGATGGTACTTGGATGCCACCTCAAACACACCATCTTCATCTAAACTGCGGTGTCATCTTGAACTCTTCTCTCCTATATATTCCAGATTCACAACTTCTGTGGATCCTTCCCTCATAATATCTCTTGGAATTGTCCCTTCTTGGGGACACTGGATTGTCATTATTTTAACTGCCTCTAACTGATGATCCTGATCAGACTCTCTCCTCTCCAATCCATTTTATACAGTCCAGATGGTTTACTCTTAAGAAAAAAGATGACAATAATCAATCAAAAATGGCTACCATTCAGGGGATGCCAACTGTTTTAACTGTCTTATGTAAATTATGTTATTTAATCCTTTACAACAACCTAATGAGATAGGTACTACCATTATCCTTTCCTTTTTTTTTTTTCCTTTTTTTTTTTTCTTTTTTCTTTTGGTGAGAAAACTACCATCTCACAGAGGTTAATTAACTTGCCTGGGTGATCGTGTCTGTCAGACATCAAGTTTCCTGCCTTTGCCACTGCAACCCTCTGCCTTCCCAAAACACATCATTTAATGACCCCAAACATACAACTGCCAAACTCCACACCTATAATGCAACCCCACACCACCAGTGCCCGGTACAAACACCATCGCTAGTTGGGTATATTGCCCTCTTATGTGCCTTACTCATTTCAGCTTCCCAAATTTTGCTCATGCCATTGCACTAGCCAGAATGCTCCCTCCTCCTTCCCTACCCCAGGTATCCAAAGCCTGGTCCCACAGGTCACGTCCTGTTTACTAATTGCTGTCACAAAACTGCCTGGCCCGTTCTCTTCCCACCCTTCTCCTAGCTTCTCCAGCACAAATCGTCATGTCTGTAAGCCTTATCACCTCAAATAAAATTATGTTCTTTGCAATGCAAACACTAGTCTTTCAGCTTCCTTTGCCATATAATTGCTAATAATGGTAGACACATAGGAGGGGTGTTCGATAAATATTCAGTGGTGTAAAGTGAATATAAATAACCATTTAAAAATGCGAAAAAGAATGTTCAGAATCTCTATTTTATACAGTACAATGTTCAGTGACATTTCACAGTCTATCCATGTCTAACTGTACGTTTTGTTCATCACCTAGTCAATTTTGGCTACTTATCCAGTGTGTGATTTTAATAATAGTAATAATTTCTGTATTCTCATTTCTGCTATATTTTAGGTTTTCAGAGTGTATTTCATTTAAAAAAAAAAAAGAGAGAGAGAGAGAGAGAGAGGTCACCAGGAACAAGGGACAAGTTTCAGAGTTTCAGGTTAACTTGCTTCCCAATTCCCCTTCACCTTTCAAACTCCAATTCGTAATTCTTTGATTGAAAATGGGAAAAGAAAACGCTTTGCCTTCTTCGTTTGTGTCTTAGTAATCTTTCCATTTTGTGTTTTTCCTGATCCTCAATGATAATTTCATCACTGTCTTACCTTTTCCTTTTTTAATCCTTAAGGCTCTCATTGTCAAGCCTATTTCATTTGTCTGAAGCAGAGCTTAGCAAGACTCTGACCCTATTAACCCAGCTGTGGCACACAGCATTAAAGTACCCCATTTGTGATTCACTACTATTCACTGCTATTGACTACTGCTACTTGGCCTGATACATTGGCTTTAAGATGATCTGACCCCAGTCATCCTTCACTATAAATTAAGTGGCTGGAATGACAGATGATCCTCTCAGTAGCATGTTCAACCACAGTGGAAGGAGGGAGAATAGAGTAACCACAAAGCAAAATCATAGTCCCACAGGAGAAAAGTGGCATCGTGCTGACAGGGAAGAGGATAAGTAGGCTGGGGTCAAGACGATTACTCTGGCAACTGCCAGCAAAGTGCTTTACCATTCCTGCAGACCACAACTAAATTCTACGTATCAAGCCCAAAAGCTTTATTCTCTACAATTTAGTGATGGAGACAAATGAAGACATCTGTGTTTATCACTCCCAGTGGATAATCCTATCCCTGGTAAAAGAAGCTGGACTTGAGGCTTTAAAGCTGGCTTCGAGTTCCAAATCTACCTTGGGCAAATCACTGAAACTCAGTTTCTTCTTTGCAAAATGGAGATAATAGTGCTCATTCTGTTTTCTTCAAAGGTGAAAGACCAACAAAAGTGCTAACAGACATAAAAATGGTTTGAAGAAAAAATGTTTAAGTATCATACAATTTGACATATTATTGTGGTATTAATTCCCCTCAAAATACAGAAGTATGAGCAGTCTGAAACATCCATAACATCCTTTTTCTCCTAAGCTATTTCCATGGAGCTTCCCCTTTCAGCTTTTCATGTTGACCAAATGACCTGGGAATTGTCTGATGTTTGCAGAATTCCAGCCTAATCAATCTTGGTCAACAAGCTCCTGTCCATTCATCATACAGTTCTTTTCAATGACCCAATGGGACACTTCATTTCTGTTCTCTGCAGTTCACAAACCTCATTTGCTTGACAAAATCTCTAAATACTAGCTGGCATTTAAGGAGAAAGTAATCCCCAGGTAGACATTTCACAGAATAAGCATAATCGCTAACATTTCAAGCTGAAACTTGATTCAGATACTTTTCTTATAATCACCAAGTAAACACAATATGAAAAAACAGGACTGACTACACATCTTAATTAGAGAGTGAGCTTTCATTCTACAGAGATTAAACTCAGGTTCTCTCTGAATAGCCAGCTTCCCTATGTGAGAACAAACAAATTCAATGAACAAAAATACAGTTCGTTACACAAGTTTTCAGGCAAACACCTGCTGAATAAAAAGTGAAATACACCTTTAGTTGACGAGTAGAAATTTCCCATAGCAGGTAAGCCCATCGTCCGCATTTTGATCCTATACTTATATTTATCATCAAACCATTTCCATAAAACCAAATTATGATATTGAAAGGTCTAGCAGGAAATGCTGAATATAATGTTAAGAAGCCTCCCATGAAAACAAAGACATCCACATCTCCCTAATTGGCTCTGTTGCTGTAGCTACCTTAGACTTGCTGAGTCTTGGGAGTTCTGTGAATAAATACAGCCAATATCAAGACTGCTGCATAAGTGCTTGGTTCATAATATGACAAATATAACAACTCTACCTTATTCATAAGAGTAAGTCAGACTACCCTTAAATCTACTGTGTGTAAATGTTCTGATACTGTGAAATCTCACCCAGTTTTGAGTTTCTTTCAGTAGATGCTACTACAGTGGGATTCTGCCGGCAAGTGAGCAGAAAGTGGCTCAGTGACTGACTCTGTAGGTGTTTAAACAAGACTCCTTGGAGCCCAACAGCATCACTTGTGATGAAGGAAATTCACAAAAGGGAGGGGAGACATGCAAATTATGGCCACACACTTTGCTCCCTAAGGAAAAAAAATCCTTCAGAGTTCTATGGGTGGTTTTGGGAGCCACTCCCTCTTCCTCTTAAGTTTCAAACTAAAACTTCCATAGAAAGAATGCAGACTCTGTAAAGCAGCCTCTCTCCTTTCCTCCACAGCAGCTCTACACTGAAATGAGGTGTCAAGAGCCTGGCAGATCCTCGGCATCAGCTAGGGAAAGCAAAGATTTCTTATCTTTGAGAACTCCAAACTCTTGAAGGTTCTATATTTTGTGCGCCTGGCCGATTTTTCGCGAGCCAGGCTCTGCATGTTGGGAATGTACACAGGTCGGGTTCTGTCAGTGACCAGGACGCACATGCGACATCTGGGCACCTCCAGGTATCACCTTGCAACCATTCTGGAGTCTAACCCGCAGGCCCTCTTTCCAATTAAGTGACCTTTCCAAGGAGCATGCTCCTGCCGTGTCGTGGGGGACCGGTCAGGGTCTGAGCAAGGAGGTTCCGTGACATCCTTGCGCTAAACACTCAACTATTTGTTTTCTGCAAAGTAACACAACACATTCCGGTGGCCACCACAGCCCCCATTAGCTCCTCGGTTGCTCGCACTGACTGGCACCGGGGTCATTGCAATCGATGCTTTAAAAGGAGCAAATCTTAGTCTGCGGGAACTTCTCTACCACCGCTGTGAGACTGAGAGGGGAGGGAGAGAAGAAAGAAAAGCCCACACAAAAGCAGCCAGCCCTGCAAGCTCCGCCAGCACAAAAGGCCCGCTCGCTGGTGTGGAGCCGTGAGGCTGGGCTGGAGCAGGGAGAGAGAGGCCGGTCCTCCGAGGCCTGCAAGCCTCGCCCCACGTTCCCGGAGCTGCCCCCGCGCCCCCCGCGCCGGGGCACCGCGTTCTGGCGGGGGCGCAGGGCGCACACCTGGCGCGCCCCGGACTGCCGCGCTCCCCGGGCTGCACAGCTACCGGTGCGGCCCCGAGCCGCCAGGGGCTCCGGCTCCGTCTCTGCCCGGGAGCACCGTCTGCAGTCGCGGTCGCCCGAGTGGCAGAAGCCTGGCCCGTCCTCACCTGTGCGCCTTCAGCCGCGCAGCGCGCAGAGGAGAGCTCTGGTGCCCGCGCTCGGCATCCCCGCGGCGGCCCCTGCAGCGGTGGCGACTCCCTCCGCTGTCTGGGACGCCAGGAGGAGGGCGCTTCGCTTTGTTGCTTATTCATGAGGCCGCGACTGAGGCTGGGGATTGGGCGGCTGGAAGATGTGCCCGCCCCGGCTCGGCGAGCACGGACAAGAGGGCCGTCGCCCCGCGCCCCTCAGCGCCCACTTCCCCGCCTCCGCTCCCGCGATGGGGACGAGGCGTGGGGCCGCGCGGGTCCTACCAGCGCCCGGGCCCCCGCGACCCCTTCGGAGCCTCCCTGCCCTCCTGCCCCGCTTCGAAACCTGGGCTTCTGCGGCAGCTCTCCCTTAGTGCCTACAGAGAAGACACCAGGGCACCGGTTTTCCTAGAAGAGCCCTAATTTCCCTGGTCCGTGACTGGGGCGAGGGGCGTAAGTTGGAGGCCGCCGGTTGTTCCTTGTGAAAACAGTACGGCTTAGCCCTCAGCCGTGCCCCTAAGTAGGACCCACTAAAGTAGCCCTACACCAAGTGTTCCCTTCTCAATCAGAGAAGTCGAAAATAAGGAGTAATAAGAAGGACTGTTTCTTGAGCCCTTACTCCTGCCGGGCACAATGCTAGGTGCTTCACTCATTACCTGCTTTTAATCTACCCAACAACCCTCAAATATAGATATTGGTAATCTGCTCAACTTAACAAAGGAGGAAGTTGAGGTTGAAGGCTATGCAAGTTGCCCAAGGTTTTATGGCTAAGGTGGCCACCGGGAATTCATGACCGTCTTGAGTTTCTCAATGACTCAGTTTCCTTTATCTGATCCTCCTAATTTTGGATAGAATCTAAAGGCCCATTCTAGAAGAACCCCACAGCACTTTACATTTGCAATGCACTTTCCACATACATCATCTCTTGTACTTATTAACTCCCTTCTTTATAATAGCTTAGTCCGCTTTGTAGCTATTTGTAAACATCTTGAAGTCAGAGCAAGGTCTTGTTCACCTTCGACCTCCACATCTAACACAATGCACAACTATGCACTATCTTTCCTACTCCACCTCTCTTTAAAATATATTATGTTTGTATTTCCAGAAAGGTAGTCAGATAGATGTCAAATGCATGTGATTGAACTGAATCTGTAATATCTGTTTTTGATGTGTATTCAGTGTAATACAATATAATACACTGTACTGTGACCAGGCCTTCTACATGGATTCAAGACCCACCAGATGGATAAGCCACACATCCAGCCGAACCAAGATGTATTTCAACATTTTATTTTCTGCTTCTGCTGTTTCTGTGCCCCCCTCCCCGGGGGCTGGGAGGCCAGCGCTTGTGGTTCAGTGCAGAGCCTGGGGTCCCTCAGCCCCGCTGGCTCTTCCCTTTGCACAGGGTGCTGCAGAGCCTCCTCCACCCTCCTTACCTCCGCTGCCCACACTCCAGCTGGGCCAGGGCTGGAGGGACCTTGTGATGAGTCCCAGGAGTTGCCCTCGTGCCTGGAAATGCAGGGACGTGGACCTGGGGGTCAGAAGTCTGAAGCTTCACATCTACTTCTTTAAGGCCATTGCAAGTGAAAGATGTAAAATGTAATAATGTTTGGGTTTCCCTGGTGGCGCAGTGGTTGAGAGTCCACCTGTCCCTGCAGGGGATGCGGGTTCTTGTCCCGGTCTGGGAAGATCCTACATGCCGCGGAACAGCTAGGCCCGTGAGCCGTGGCCGCTGAGCCTGCGCGTCCGGAGCCTGTGCTC
>NW_006792881.1:2039186-2091460 GCF_000442215.2 Lipotes vexillifer | reverse complement strand
AAAAAAAAAAAAAAAAAAAAAATGTAATAATGTTTTCTGGCCATGAGACATGACTTTTGTTAAACAACAAGAAGGTGTATGTGGGTGTGGGTTCACATTGAAAGATAGTAAATATTCTATATAATGAATATAGCAATATATACATCCAGGATTTAGGCTTTTGGTTATTGATTGCCTGGTGGATTGTTTAAGAAAAATGGGCTAGCAGCTGTTGGATTTTCACTCAGAAGCATGTTCATTTATGTAGATGCCACTTTAAGCTTGATCAGAATTAAATGTGAGATTTCTTATATGAAAAAAAAACATTTTATTTTCATGTCAGTTGTTTGAAATTCAGACCGTATCTCATAAAAATAATGTTATATAGTATGGTGAGATTCCCAGCTAGACTGCAAAATTGATTCTATTTGACCCAAATGCAGTTAAATAATAGTACTAATAAAAAACAATAAAATCAATCAGGTGGACCAAAGGACCAAGCAGAATAGGAGAAGCCAGCAGGAGAAAGGGATTACAGCTCTCCATGCATCTAGAGCCAGCCCTACACACAAACGTGAAATATTAAGTTTCTTTGACATCTTCCTGGCTCTCATTCTGCATCTCTCTCAAACATCCTAGTGTTTTTCTTAGAGACCGTAATACTCTTAAGTCCCAACTATAGAACTCCACTTCCCAGACTGCCTTATTCTCAAAGTTTTCCATTCTCCCAAATTACCTTTCTCCCATAGTAGAATTCCTATTTCCCTTTTCCTTGATACAAATTATTTCAGCTTGCAGTTAAAGTGATCTTATTGGAACTCATTTATACTAGTCCTTTATCCTTACCCCAATGGTTTGTATTGCTTTAAACAACTCTGATTAATGCAGTTTATCTCAACAGCTGCTGTTGGTACGTGGCAGTGATAATAAGATCCATTCTCCCACCCCAGCATACACACAAATTATAAATCAGGAAAAGTCACACTCTAATCAGTAAATCCACACACTATGAATGTTATTAGGCTTTTATGGGTAAAGCAAGAAATCGTATGTGTACATTAAGAGAATTTGGGAACACCCAAAATTCCAAACAAGGTAACAAGGAAGGAAGCTCAGGAAGGCAGGTTTGGTGTTGCCAGATTTAGTAAATTAAAATACAGAATTTCCATTCAGTATTTGGGACATTCTTATGCTAAAAATTATTATCTGAAATTGGAATTTGACTGTATTTTATCTGATAACCTTTGCAGCATTAGGTCATTACCTGGTCCTGGTTGGTAAAAACCATTTTGTCTGAAAGGTTTTGGTCACATGAAGAACTGGATAACCAGCCAAAGAGCCAGGAGTGGACAATATCCCTGCAAATACCACCCAGAAGAGAGAGTCTTGGTAATGAGGACCTGAGCATTGTGGTGTTCTTGGTAAGGCTATCACTAAATTGCGTAGAAATACTCTACAGTATATCAACTAATTTTCTTTACCAAGTACCAAGTAATCTATCTGACAGCTTGATTCCACATGTGTGTTGCCTATAAGGCACTGCTGAAATGAGTGTATGTGAGCTGGATTGTGTGTGTCTGTTTGCAACCAAGGTAACATCACCAAGGTAAGTACCACTTAAGGGCTCACATTAAGGGCTCTTGAAAACCAGCTGGCAAGACTTCCCCAGACTCTGCACCGCTGTTTCCTGAGGATGTTTTTTTGTTTGTTTGTTTTAGTTTATTTTGTTTTCGTTTGAAATTACACCAGCGACAAGCATGTGAGGCAATAGAACAAAATGAAGTGAAAGAGGCACATGAGAAAAAATTCTTCTTGGAAGGCTGAGTTTCCCTGGAATCTCCTCGAAAACATTTCCCTCAACTTTCTGAAAGTTCCTTTCTTTCAGTGATTTTCCCTCCCTTTATTTTTGAACACTTTAAAACTCCTCCCTTGGGGCTTCCCTGGTGGTGCAGTGGTTGAGAGTCCGCCTGCCGATGCAGGGGACACGGGTTCGTGTCCCGGTCTGGGAAGATCCCACATGCCGCGGAGCGGCTGGGCCCGTGAGCCGTGGCCGCTGAGCCTGTGCGTCCGGAGCTGTGATCCGCAACGAGAGAGGCCACAACAGTGAGAGGTTCGCGTACGGCAAAAAAAAAAAAAAAAAACCTCCTTCCTTGGATTTTGTTATTCTTATAAGCTCCCAAGGCACCCAACAAAGAGGTCCAGCGATGGAAGAAGGGCAGGAGCTGCTAGAGTAGTGGTCATTTCCATATTGGATATTTTGGTCCTCACTACAGAAGACTGTCTTATTTTCTGGCCTCTCTAAAAGTTTATGAACACGAGCTTTGCAGCATCTCCCAATATTCTCTGCCCAGGTGCTCCCTGACTCTAATTCTCTGTTGAGGACTTTCTGTTTGCTTTTAATTTTTTAAGTTGAAATTCCTAGAAGTAGACTTCAGTATAAAACAGTATTGCTAAGTATACTCTACTCACTCTGGGTATTCAATAAATATTTGATGGTTGTGGTGATGATGATGTAGTAAATAATGGTAATGATGTTAGAATAAGCTGTTTAAATTCTGATACATGTTTTCATTGCACTCAAAACCCTCAAACAGAGGACTTCCCTGGTGGCACAGTGGTTAAGAATCTGCCTTCCAATGCAGGGGACACGGGTTCAAGTCCTGGTCCGGGAAGATCCCACATGCCGCAGAGCAACTAAGCCCATGTGCCACAACTACTGAGCCTGTGGTCTGGAGCCCATGAGCCACAACTACTGAGCCCACATGCCACAACTACTGAAGCCTGCGCGCCTGGAGCCTGTGTTCTGCAACTAGAGAAAGCCCGCACGCAGCAACGAAGACCCAACACAGCCAAAAATAAATATTGATTAATTAATTAATTTTAAAAAACAAAACAAAAAACCCTCAAACACTTGACAGGACTTATTTCAGTACTAATGAGCTTAGATTTTTACCTTATACTAAATTGTGTCTTCAGTATGCCGTTTATTGGGAAGACAAGTAGGTAGAATAAATCCAATAATAAAATGGTTTTCTTTAAGCAAACTTTTGGAACAGCAGAATTTTTTTTGAATTATAGTTGATTTACAATGTTGTGTTAGTTTCTGGTGTACAGCAAAGTGATTCAGTTATACATATTATATATATTCATATTCTTTTCCATTATGGTTTATTACAAGATAAGGAACATAGTTCCCTGTGCTATACAGTAGGACCTTGTTGTTTATCTATTTTATATATCGTAGTTTGTATCTGCTAATCCCAGACCCCTAATTTATCCCTCTCCCACCCCCTTTCCCCTTTGGTAATCATAAGTTTGTTTTCTACGTCTGTCAGTCTGTTTCTGGAACAGCAAATTTTTATACACTGTAGTTGCTTTTAACTGTCAACACAAAGTCCACAATATTTACCTACCTTTATTATTTAACTCTTATTATGCAAACACCTGGATGAATCTTCTTGCTTCTCTTCTTTCCCCCAAGAAACCTACTATAATTGTGGAAGCAGAATATTATATGCTTTATAGTCCCTTCTTTTTAAAATCTGTTATTTTCTATATTCCCTTGTTAAGTGTCAGGTTTCTTTAGGCCTTGAACTTTCTGATTCTGTTTTAACAAGTGGAATTTTGTCTGTTGCCTTGAAAAAGCAAGATAAGAGAGGAAAGAGCTACTGATGCAGGTACAAAAAGAAAATTTCTAACAGTGCAGCCATTTAAAAAGAAACTTTTTAGATAAAGTCAAGGTTGAAAACATTTACAAGAAGGAACTCTTGTCTCTCTCTCTCTTTCTCAGCCATAAATTATGTCCTTGTGAGACTGTCGGTAAAAAAAAAAAAAAAATTTAAGAGATTTGAACATCAAAGGTCTAATGTCTCCTGTGGAGTATACCCTTTAACCCTAAATGAATTGGTCATCATGAATAACTCTATTCAGAATAGCACCTATGGGCTTCCCTGGTGGCGCAGTGGTTGAGAGTCTGCCTGCCGATGCAGGGGACACGGGTTCGTGCCCCCATCCAGGAAGATCCCACATGCCGCGGAGCGGCTGGGCCCGTGAGCCGTGGCTGCTGAGTCTGCACGTCCGGAGCCTTTGCACCGCAACGGGAGAGGCCACGGCAGTGAGAGGCCCGCGTACCCCAAAAAAAAAAAAAAAAAAAAAAAAGGCATCTATAACTCTAGAAAAGATATGAATTGCCTTTTACAATGTCAGACAAAAGAATTTAGCTCCATCCTTGTCTCTTTTTTACATGCCTAATGATAAATAAATCGATGACATTAATAGATTCCTAATATTAAATAATGAGCATGAGATATTTATTATTGACATATGGTGTATATACCTATTGCCTATGTTGCAAAGAAAAATTTACTCCTTTCTGCCTCTACCAAGGACAGAATTAAAGAAAATGGCTTTACTGGGAACCGCAAAGCTCAGGTCCAAGTAACCACTCTTGTCAGAGAAAGTTCTTAGAGATGGGAATAGATTAGTGAAAGAGGTTATATATTCCCTTTTGTTCTAGGTTTCTAAAAAAGGACGAATTTTATGCTGGCTGGGTTGGGGGTTTCTGGCGAAAGACCATTAGCTCACTCAACAAGGAAATTATAGGGATAGTTTTAAGTGTGGGAAAACAACCAAATATATTAACTATGGCTAACCACATTGTTGTTTATTATCTGCTTTCCAACAAATGTTGCTTATTTTACATTTTAAAAATATGATTTGGGTATTAATATCACACTCAGGATACATTATATCAATCTGCAGCACACTGACAGCAAAAGCAGAGAACAGAATATGATGAAGGGCGTATCAATACCATTACAATGATGTTCTTGAGACTCATAATCAGAATAATTCCAACAATTTGAACATTTTGAACATTGGTTTACTAAGGTTTAAATATGGCATGGACATCAGTGCAAAAAAAAAAAAAAGACTTTCCTTCAGTATAGCACTCAACCTCAGGCTAAATTCCTTGTCCTTATACATTTTGGCTAATTCTTCTGGCTAACCTAAGAAACAGCAGAATTGAGTCTGTGTTTCATAGTCATTAAGCAATAAGCGGCACATCACTTAATGTGGGCTATGCATTTATTTTGGCATTGAGTTTAGCTCCACGGTTAATCAATCAACAAGGGTTTTTGTTTTATGAAAAGAATGTGGTTTATGTGAAGATATCTAAATCGGACTTAACTTTCCTCACAGATCTTCAGTTTAGCTGAGAGAAAAAGTTTATACACACAACATTATGAATAATATAAAATTTCCTCATATGCTTCTAAAAGTGGCACTGATTTTTATCATCTTCTTTCATGATACCACTACAGAGAGGAACTATCTGAGAAAGCCTACGTGGAAAGTCCATGTCCTGATACAGTTAGTACATGTGTTATGTAACCATTTCCCCTCTCCCCCTAAAATTGTAAATTCTCTGAATTAAGACAGTGTGTTTTATATAGTCTCACATGTCCCAAAACACCTAGGCAGTGCCTTACTATTCAAAAAGTATTTGTTGACTATTTAATTACGGCCATAAGTCCATTACCAAAATAAACAGGGTAACGCCCATCATCTTACAACTATGAAGCAAGAACTAAATACTACTAACCAAAAAGGAAGTTTGACCAGCTTCAGAATGAAATATATTAATCTCATACAAATTGGGAAGATATATTCCATTGTAAGTGGCTTTGAGACTTAGGATTTAATTATTTTTTACATTCTGTGTGGAAGGATTATTCTGTGCCTGTATATGTCTTGTCTGAAACCAGAGAACTAGGCCAATTGTTACATCAAGTCCCCTTCCTACTACAAGTCTGCAATCCTTTTCATTGGTAAAGTTCACATTCATTTAAAGAGAAGTTGCACATGAAAACAAGATATACTCTGAGAATAAGATTAAAAAGAAGAAAAAATTGCTTCAAGCTGAATCTAGAACTCATGTTCTATGCAGGCCCAAATCCCTTGAAATAGCCAGAGTAGTAGGTTTTATTTATTCTTCATTATGACCTACTATATAAAGGGGACATAAAAGATGCATTTTGCAGAATGAGTTCAAAGCAATTCTTCCATAACTGGTGTACAGAAATAGCCAAAGGGAAAAAAAATTTCTTCAGAATCAGAGTGATTGAAAATATGTCACATACAGAAAAAATTATTTACTTTTGGACTGGTCTAAAGTGTGAGGCATCACCACAAAAGAAGAAATAAATTGGTCCCCAAAAGATTCCCAGTAAAGTTAAATGGGATGATCACGTGATGTTCTTTCTTTTCTCTTTTTACTTTTAGGAGCTTTCTATAAGTGGTTTTCAGGCCTAGTGACATGTTTTGTTTTCCTTCCATTTCCCTCTTTGTAAAAGGCATTTTAAGGCACTTACCATTGCCAGCTAATGTTCATTTTATGACATTTCTCTCCGCAGTCATCTTCCATAGATGAGCATTTTTCACTCAGATCATATTCTGCTTAGTTCATCAAAAATATAAAACTTCTTTTTTTCCCTGTCAGACTTCATTTTTCCTGTAAATTCTATTTCTCTGGTCTTCTTTTATATATCATACCTCTCTGCTTGTTTCCTAGATTCCATGCTGCTGCTTTTGAAATTTATTGTCTTCTCCAGTGTGTATATTGTTCCTTGTTTCAAAGATGCAAGCCTGGGCACTTTGGCCCGATCCTTTTTTATGTCAGAGTCTTGAATCCCAGTTTACTGCTGCGTTTGAAGCAGCCTCGAGGACTAGAACCAAATCCCAGGTGATGCAATGCCCTGTTCATTCATGAGCAGTTTTACAGACCCATTCCTTTGCCCAAGGCACAATCTCAGCAATTGGCTCTACATGGAAGGAGGAAATGTGGCAGGAAGGGCATCATAAGCAGACGATTAAAAAAGCTTCCCTGGTGGCACAGTGGTTGAGGGTCCGCCTGCCGATGCAGGGGACACGGGTTCATGCCTCGGTCCGGGAAGATCCCACATGCCGCAGAGCGGCTAGGCCCGTGAGCCATGGCCACTGAGCCTGCATGTCCGGAGCCTGTGCTCCGCAACGGGAGAGGCCACAACAGTGAGATGCCCACGTACCGCAACAAAAAAAAAGATACGGGAGAAATAAAAGTACTAGTAGCTGGAAACATTTTCCCCATCACAAAAAAAGAAACAAAGGCCAAGGCGATGACCTCCGCCACCCTCTTCCTCCTTCTCCACGCCTGCCTCCAGGCCCAGGAGGTGGACTTCTGGATGGAGAAATGAGGAACAAGGCACTTGAGTTAGGGGATAGAGAGGGGGCTCGTAGGCTGCTGCTTTCCCACTTCTAGCCTTCTGTAAGAGCAACCTTGAGGGCAGACACTGAAGAGGTGCAGTTTAGGGCTGGGGGTGATATGCCTGAGAGGTGCCCTTTCCTCAGGAAAGCTCGGTGGGGTTGGGCGATCGAGGAGTTTAACTTTATACACACTGGGACAGTCACACTGGTTGTTAAAATAATGAAGTACCTCCTTATCAGTTGGTGACAAGCCATTATCCCAAGCTGTTCCTCCAAGCCCTCCCCTTAGCAGCTTCAACTCCTCCACTTCCTCCCTGCCATCCCAAAGTAAAACGTGGGGGACAGGTAATGCCTGGCACAGTCGGAGGTCATTTCTGATTGGTTAGTGGCGTGCTCATGCCATTGGAAGTATTTTTAGTAGCTTCCTGGTTAAAGCGGAACAGTGACATCCTTAGAGAGGGAGTATGAGAAAGACCGTCTCCCCCAAAAAGCTCATTTTTAGACTAGATAGTCCACAAGTGGCATCTTTGTTACAAAGTGGCCCTCCCTAATGGTGGGTTCTGCCTGTGTCTAATAGAAGGAAGTTTGATAAATAAGACACTGAGGGCTTCCCAGGTGGCACAGTGGTTGAGAGTCCGCCTGCCGATACAGGGGACACGGGTTCATGCCCCGGTCCGGGAAGATCCCACAGGCCGCAGAGCGGCTGGGCCCGTGAGCCATGGCCGCTGAGCCTGCATGTCCGGAGCCTGTGCTCCGCAACGGGAGAGGCCACAACAGCGAGAGGCCCGCGTACCGCAAAAAAAATAATAATAAAAAATAAGACACTGAAACTGCAAGAGGTTGCCCGATACCAGGGGAAAGCCCATGCAGGAATCCTCACCTCTGGATTTGTAGCCCAGGGCTCTTCCTCTCCTATACAGGCTATCTTTAGTGGCATGGTCCTGTTTCAAAGTGGGAGAAACATGTTCAATGGCTTAATTGAAGATTTAGTTTTACAGTGCAGCATCATAACATATGTTGACACCTCTGTGCCTGGGCTCCTGTTCTTTCCTCTGACTTGAACACTTTTGTCACCTTTCTTCTTTGGCTGACTAAGGATATTACTCTTCTTCAGGACTCAACTGGAGCGTCGCCTCCAGGAAGCTGTCTCTGATAACCCAGGCTGGGCTGAGTGCCCTTCGTCAGGCCCCCACCATACCTGGGCACACCTCTGTCGTAGCACTCAGGTTCAGAATAGCTACTTCTCAGGCACCCAGTCTCTGCATTGGTGCTGTGCAAAGTCTGCTTCCTGCACCCCACTCCAGCCTCTATCGCTTCACAGGTTGTATTCTCCCCTTACTCTGTATCATACCCTTGCCCATATTCCCCCTCAGTTTGTACCACTCCCCAACCTGTATGCCTCTCAGCTTTTGTCCTCCCAGCCTATATCCTTCCCAACCTACATACCCTCAACATATTCCCCTGCCAACTAGTAGTCATCCCAGCCTGTATCCCTCCCAACTTGCATCCCCTCCCACCTGAATGTGCCCTAGCTTGCGTCTTCCCCACCAGACTGTATCTTCTCACCATATCCCTTTCCCCCTGTGAAAGGAAGAATTCTATCAATAAAACAGCTCCTAAGATGCCTGGTCCATGATATGCACACACCTTCTCCCAGTTATTCAATCAAACTCTAATTTAGGTGCTGCTATAAAGGGATTTTGCAAATGTAATTAAGGTCCCAAATTAGTTGACTTTAAAATAGAGAGATTATCTGGGTAGGCCTGATCTAATCACATGAGCCCCTTAAATCTGAGTCTAAAGGTTGGAGACAGAGAAATGAGAGATGTGAAGCATGAGAGGGCATGTGGAGGGGGCCTGATGGCAAGGATCTACGGGTGCCTTCCAGTTGCTGAAAGTGGCCTCCACCAACAGCCAGCAAGAATAGGGGGGTCTCTGTTCTACAGCCACAAGGAACTGAATTCTTCCAACAACGATGTGAGCTTGAAAGAGGCCCCTGAGCTCCAGAAAGGAATACAGCTCAGCCGACACCTTGATTTTAACCTTGTGATACCCCGAGTGGAGAACTCAGCCTCACCATGACTGGACTTCTAATAAATGGATGTTGCTTTAAGCCACCAAATTTGTGATAATTTGTTACACAGCTGTAGAAAAGTAACACAACAAAGCCCTGCCTCTATCTCCCCAGTGTGTATCCCCTCAGCCTATACCCCCCAAGCCTGAATTTCCCCAGGATGTATCTCCCCAGCTTGAATCATTCTGCAGGCTGTTTTGCACCCATGCCCCAGCATGGATCTCCCTGGCCTCCGTTACTCCCAGCTGGTACCATTCCCCAGCTTGAATGCTCCCCGCCCACATACACACAGGCTGTCACATGCAATGCCCTCATCAATGCAGACACACACACACGCACACACACACTGGTGTCACTACCAGCACCGATTCCTATGCACAGCACAGCACCCTAAGTGATTCAGCCCAAGGAACACACCAGTCAAATCCACAGTCCACATTACCATATAGAGGTTTTGTCTCCTTTCCAAGACCAGTGAGCAGGGCTGGGCATCCCAAAAGCAAAACTGTAGTCTCTCCTGTCAGCCTCACTTCCTAAGCTCTGAGCCCTGCACTAGTTTCTCCAGCACTCTAGAATCGGAGGGCCCCTACAGGTGGCCAAAGGTACTCCATTTCCAAAGGAAATGAACTGGGCCTCAAAGCTACTGGCCAAAATCCTTTCATCCCCCCTCTCTAAGGATCTGAAAATCCCTTTCCTTCAGGAGTATTGCTGACATTCCTTCTTTCCCTGCATTTCCCACCTCTGTTCCAGGGCCAAGCATTGTTTCCTCTCCTTCTGGACTTTTTTCCATTTGTGTTATCCCACAACTTACATTTGCAAGATGGTGCTTTTCTCAGTCATGTATTCCCCCATAATATATCCTTGTACCTAAACCAGAACTCTCTCTGAGGTGGTTGGGATGAGTGGCATAAGTTGCTAATACTTACCTTCAAAAAGCAAACATTAGGTGAAGAAGACGGAATATCAGCATAAAAGGATAAATACCTTTATATATAATAACCCTACAAGGTACAGTTATACTCTTATTTCACAGATGAGGAAACTGAGGCTCAGAGAGGTTAAGTTGTCAAAGATCACACAGCAAGCAAGCAGCAGAGCTGAGATACCAACTCAGGAAGACTGGCTCCAGAGCCCATCCTCTTGCCTGCTCCACTGAACACTTACTAGGTGTCAGGATCACTGTGCTAAATAGAGTGTGTGCACGATTTATGTGATAAAGGAGGAGAGAAAGCAGAGAGAACTGTGTGCTGAAGTGATAGGGAAATTTTCCACAGAGAAAGTGGGTCTTGAGCTAGCAAGACAGGAAAATTAGGACTCAGGGTTACAAGGGTAGGGTGTTCAAGTCGGGGAAATGGGATGAACTAGGCATAGGAGTGAGAACATGCATTTTCTGGTACCATAATTTGCATAGGGAAATCATGGGAAATAAAGCTGGAGACAGGATTGTTGCTGCCTTGAATGTCAAGGCAAGGAATCTGGCCTTAGTTACAAGGCAAAAGAGAAGGATTCTAAGCAAGTGATTTGTGAGAAGGGAGGGGCAGCTGAATATGGTGACTGACTGGACTTGGGAGATGAAAAGAATTTAAAATTTTTTCCAAGGTTTACTGCTTGGGTGTCTAGAATAATTTTAGTTTTAATAATAGAAATTGATTAAATTCTATTTGGAATTGAAATGTGCCTCTTTATAATAGTTACACATATGTTTGGTCTTTAAATTCTGCTGGGATGGAAGTTGCATTTGCCCTCTCCATAAAGCAATCCAGGAAAATTTTGTATAGGACCATACATATATGAGGAATTAACAGAATCCTGTAGATGCTCCTTTCCTTATAGAAAAAGTCAAAAACTCCAGCTATGCTGTGGGCATTTTGGCAATGACCCAGTTGCCTTCCAGGGTAGTATCGCCTAAATAGAATGACTGAGGAATTCAGTTCTAGGGGTTTCTTTCTTGCTCTGTATGTATATCTAGCTGGTGAGAAGTGGTTTTCTGTTGACCATGAGATCAAAGCAGGTCAAATTTGAGGGTATAGAAAATATTGCTGGTCAACAGGTACAGATTGCAGGTCATCACTGTATACCCTCCAGCTTTTTTAAGAAACTTCAGTGTTGTACAGATGAACCGGTTTGCAGGGCAGAAGTTGAGACACAGATGTAGAGAACAAACTTATGGACACCAAGTGGGGAAAGCGGCGGGGGGTGGGGATGGTGGTGTGCTGAATTGGGCTATTGGGATTGACATGTATACCCTGATGTGTATAAAATTGATGACTAATAAGAACCTGCTGTATAAAAGAACAAACAAGCAAACAAACAAAACAACTAATACTAAACTTTCTTTGGGTTATTTGTATGGAAATCTGTTAATATAAATGTTTCAGACTTTACATGAAATTTCTAAAAATCTTATATGTCCTGGCATAATGTTATAAGTAATAATTCTAGTTAATACCTTAAAATGTATATCTCAGAAATAACTAAATTTCCTTGTCAATTGCATTATTATGAACTTTCATCAAATCTTTAACCATGGTCATTTTTAAGTCTTTTGTCATTTACAGACAGTTCTGGGTGTACTCTGATGCTTTCGCAAAAATGTTCCTATAAAAGGGTTTCACCTTCAAGGAATTCATGGAAAAGACTCTGACAAGTACAGGTTTCTGGTAACAGACTATACTGCTGAACTGAATCAATAAGCATTTTCAGAACTCAAATGGAAAACTGATGAATTCATAAAAGTGCTAACAAAAGATCAAGATGAAAAAAAATTAATTACATGGGACTGAGTGAACTGATGAGCATGATTATAATTTTTGTGACTTTCTGTTTGAATTTAAAAAAAAATCCCACAAGGACTCAGAGGCAAAAAAATATACAAATCAATTTTCACTGCAAAGTAAAGGAGCTGTTACAGTGGAGGATTACTGGACTGAATGTCAATATTAGGACATAGTATGAGTGTGAAAAAAAAAAAAAGTTTGTTGAACTTAACTCATCAAGGGACTAAGAGGATTTTAGAATTTCTGAGAATGTCACACCACGGAAGTTTTCATATGTAATTTGGATATGTCCATTGAGGCAGATATGCATCCAGGTGCAGGGACTTATGTATTTGGAGTGGATCAGAGAAAGGGTAGAAATGAGAAGGAAAGTGTAGGAGAAGTACAAGCCCTGTACAAAGTAGCTCAATACTTCTTTGAAAAGAAGATAGCATTGAGGAAACTCAATCTTAAGGAGATTTACATAAGGCATTTTGAAAGATAAGAAGGGGTTTTTTTGGGGGGGAGGAGTTGGTGGATTTTGTCTCATTATCTAATTCTATTTAGAGATTATATGCAGATAAAATGGTCAACTAAATTGAAATTTTCCCCACACCAAAATACATTTTTTATAATATAATAATAAACTAATTATGGAACATGAAAAAAAAAGATACTTCAGTGTTTTTAGGAGTTTTTAGGTATCTCACTGTTTTTAGGAGTTTAGTTGCAATGAACATGCAACTTAAAAGACGTACGTTTTCATGCACAGAGTGAATTAGCAGTAAACAAGAACGGAAAGAACGTAAGAAAAAATACCTCTTGTTGGTGCTGAGACACACTGTGAATACTCAACAAACCAGGAGAGGAGCCAGGTGTGCTCCAATACTGCACAGGAGAGTGAACTGAGAGGAAAGGGAGCAGTGGAGACCTGCAGCTGTCATGCCTCTCCCCCCAGCAACCTGCAGGACAGTCCAGACCTGCAAGATAAAGCCAGAAAGCAGAAACTCTAGAGCCAGCTCAGCTGAATCCTAGTCTTGCCATCTACCAGCTGCATTTTCTGTGGACAAGTTACCGTACCTCTCTGTGTCATATTCGTATCCCGCCCCCGAAAAAAAGTTAAAATAATGTGTTACATTAAATGCCATCTGCATAATACCTCTTAGCAAAGCACCCAAAACACTGAAGAGGCCCATAACTGTTAGTTCCTTTTCTCTTGCCCCTCAGTGGGCAGCAGGAAGGAAGCAGTGGAGGTAATGGGATTTTCCACCAGGCATGTGGGCAGGGCCCAGGACCAGGGAATCCAAGACAAGGCAAGTCCTAGAGAATAAGGCTGGGGCTGGGTGCCAGTATGCTGGGGACACAACTCCACAGCTGTCATACAGCTTGCTGGGATCGACCTGCAGAGTCTGTTCACGGATGTTCATGGGAAGGTGAATGAAGTCAGAAGTGGGCCCCAGGGAAGGCACCAAACACCTGGAGATGGCGTGGAAAAGAAAGGGAATTTAAACGGAAAGTATGTGTGTGGAGGGAGGGAATGGGAGTGAGGAGGGATAGGGGAATAGAGTGGGGCTTACAACGTGCTGAAGGTGAGTGTTTTCAATTAAAAAAACAAAAAACTAAAATCTGAGCCAAGGTAGGAGAACCTTTGTCCTGAGACCAAGATTCAGGAACATTCTCCCCTGAGAAAACTGGCGAGAAAAGGACAGGGGTTTGGTGACAGAACAAAGACCCGGTTATCAAACTGGGATAGAAAATGGGAGCAAGGTTAGAGCTGGGTTACAAAATCAGATCAGGAGGAACAGTTGAGACCTGGTGCTGAGTCACTGTGACCTGGTGCTGAGTCAGCAGAAGACGGACCCTCTGATTGGTCCCCAGGCTTGGGGGCACAGATGGGAGTCCAGAACCCTTGCTGTGAGCCGGGACAGACTGTGAGAGTGGGAACTTGAGCTTGGTACTAAAAGGGCAAAGATTCAATGGAATGTTGCAGTCAGGTTCTCTCCAGGCAATAGCAAACGCCAAATTCTTTTCACTGTTTTTGCTTCTCACTCACCTGGGCGAAACCTGTTAAAAATGCTGGTGGTCAGCCCTCCTCAGACTTAACAAATTAGGATCTTTATTGGTAGGGACAAATCAACTGGATCGGGTGAATCTGATGCACACTAAAGTTGGAAACCCAGAGGTTTAGATTCTAAACTTTGGGAGGACAATCTTCCTTACCTTGATTCTGAATTTTTGTATTTGTCTCTCCCCTGTCTCTAGAAAGTAACCAGCTTCTAATAACTATATGTAGTTCAGACTGAGGTAGGTTCAAATCGTTTTTTGGTGTGGTAAAATATATAGAACATAAAATATGCCATTTTAACAATTTTTAAGTGTAAAATTCAGTAGTATCAATTATGCTGTACAACCATCACCACTACTTATTTTCTTTTTCATCACTCCTAACAGAAACCCTATACCCATTAAGCAATGACTCTCCATTTTCCCCTGCCCCAACTCAGCTCTGGTGACTCTTATCCACTTTCTGCCTCCCCAGTTTTGCCTACTCTAGATATTTCATGTAAGTGGAATCATACAGTATTTGTATCTGGCTTCATTCACTTGGCATAATGTTTCCAAGGTTCATACGTGTTGTAATATGTATCAGAACTTCATTTCTTTCTATGGCTGAATAATATTCCATTGTATAATATGTATATACCACATTTTGTTTACCCATTCATCTGTTGATGGACACCTGGGTTGTTTCCACCTTTTGGCTACTGTGAATAATTTTTTTAAATTTTATTTCATTGAAGTATAGTTGATTTACAATGTTGTGTTAATTTCTGCTGTACAGTAAAGTGATTCAGTTATACATATATATGTACATTCTTTTTCGTATTCTTTTCCATTATGGTTTATCACAGGATATTGAATATAGTTCCCTGTGTTATACAGTAGGACCCTGTTGTTTATCCATTCTGTATATAATAGTTTTCATTTGCTAATCCCAAACTCACAATCCATCCCTCCCCCACTCCCCTCCCCCTTGGCAACCACAAGTCTGTTCTCTATGTCTGTCTGTTTCTGTTTCATAGATAAGTTCATTGGTGTCCTATTTTAGATTCTACATATAAGTGATGTCATATGGTATTTGTCTTTCTCTGACTTACTTCACTTAGTATGATAATCTCTAGGTCCACCCATGTTGCTGCAAATGGCATTATTTCATTCTTTTTTATGGCTGAATAATATTCCATTGTATATATATACACCACATCTTTATCCATTCATCTATCGATGGGCATTTAGGTTGCTTCCATGTCGTGGCTATTGTAAATAGTGCTGCAATGAACATTGGGGTGTATGTATCTTTTTTTTTTTAACATCTTTACTGGAGTACAACTGCTTTACAATGTTGTGTTAGTTTCTGCTATGTAACAAAGTGAATCAGATATATGCATACGAATATCCCCATATCCCCTCCCTCTTGCATCTCCCTCCCACCTTCCCTATCCTACCCCTCTAGATGGCAGCTACTGTGAATAATTCTTCAATGAACATTAACATGTAAGTATCTGTTTGAGTCTCTCTTTTCAGTAATTTTGAGTATCTACCAAGGAGTGGAATTGCTGGGTTATATGCTAATTCTGTGTTTAAAGTTTTGAGGAACTGCCAAACTGTTTTCCACAGAAGCTGCACCATTTTACATTCCCACTAGCAATGTACTACGGTTCCGCTTTCTCCACATCCTCAATGACATTTGCTGTTTTCCATTTTTTTAATTATGATCATCATAGTAGGTGTGGTTATATCTCGTCGTAGTTTTTATTTGCATTTCCGCAGTGACTGATGATGTTGACATCTTTTCATGTGTTTACTAGCCATTTGTATACTTTCTCAGGAGAAATGTGTATGCAACTCCTTTGCCCATTTTTAAATTGGGTTGTTTGTCATTTTGTTGTTGAGTTGTAGGAGTTGTTTATATATTCTGGATTTTAAACCCTTATCAGATATACGATTTGCAAATATTTTCTCAAATTCTGTAGGTTGTCTTTTTCACTTTCTTGATTTTTTTTTTTTTTTTTTTTTTTTGGCTGCACTGGGTCTTCGTTGCTGTGCGTGGGCTGTCTCCAGTTGTGGCGAGCGGGAGCCACTCTTCGCTGCAGTGGCGGGCCTCTCATTGCAGTGGCTTCTCTTGTTGCGGAGCACAGGTTCCAGGCATGTGGGCTTCAGTATTTGTGGCTCAAGGGCTCTAGAGTGCAGGCTCAGTAGTTGTGGCGCACGGGCTCAGGTGGTCCGCGGCATGTGGGGTCTTCCTGGACCAGGGCTTGAACCCGTGTCTCCTGCATTGGCAGGTGGATTCTTAACCACTGCACCACCAGGGAAGTCCTCTTGATGTCTTTTGATGCACAACAGTTTTCAATTTTGATGAAGTGCAATGTATCTATTTTTTATTGTTGTTGCTTGTGCTTTTGGTGTCAAATTAAGAATTCATTGCCAAATCCAAGGTCATGAAGGTTTATCTTTATGTTTTCTTCTATGAGATTTATAGGCTTTGCCCTTTTATTTGCGTTATTGATCCAATTTGCATTAATTTTTACATATGGTATGAGGTGGGGTGGTTCAACCTCATTCTTTTGCGTATAGAAATCCAGCTGACCCAGAACCATTTATTGAAGACACTATTCTTTGCCTATTGAATAGACTTGGCACATTTGTCAAAGATTTATTGGTCATATTATTACTGTTTAATGGGTATAGAGTTTCAGATTTGCTAGATGAAAAGAGTTCTGAAGATGGATGGTGGTGATGGTTGCCCAACAATGTGAATGTACTTAATGTCACTGAACTGAATATTTAAGATGGTTAAGATGATACATTTTATATTACATATATTTTACTACAATTTTTAAAAATCAATTGGCCATAGATGAATGGGTTTATTTCTGAACTCTCAATTCTATCCCACTAGTCTATCTATCCTTATGCCAAGAGCACACTGTTTTGATTACCCTCACTTTTAATAAGCTTTGAAATTGGAACATGTGAACTACTCCAATTTTGTTCTTCTTTTTCAGAATTATTTTGGCGTTTTGGGTCCCTAGCAATTGCATATGAATCTAAGGACCGTCTTTTCCATTTCTGCAAACAACACTTTTGGAATTTTGATGGGGATTGTATTGAATCTGTAAATAGGGATATTGCCATCCTAATGATTGATATTAAGTTTTCTAATCCACGGATACAGAATGTCTTTCCATTTATTCAGGTCTTCTTTCTTTCTCTAGTCTTCTTCTTTCTTTCTACAATATTTTGTAGCTTTCAGTTTGGGTAGGTTCTTAAACTATAAAGTTTTTCTTCCCTTGCTTCAGTATGACACTCTTTAGATCAAATAAGAAAGGAGTAAGTCAGAAAGAGAAAAACAAATACCGTATGCTAACACATATATATGGAATCTAAAAAAATCAGTTATTTTTTTTTTTTTTTCTTGCGTTATGCGGGCCTCTCTCACTGTTGTGGCCTCTCCCATTTGCGGAGCACAGGCTCCGGACGCGCAGGCTCAGTGGCCATGGCTCACGGGCCCAGCCGCTCCGCGGCATGTGGGATCTTCCCGAAACGGGGCACGAACCCGCGTCTCCTGCATCGGTAGGCGGACTCTCAAGCACTGCACCACCAGGGAAGCCCAATATTTCCTTCATTTTGTTCACACCCACCCATGAGAAGAAAAGACTTATAGATCACTCAGTATTAAATGAGCATTTATTGACAATTCTTTCATTTTGAGCCCTGAACTAGGTGCTGGTTTCCACAAGTTTAAAATAGTATGAATATCAGGTTGAAATCCAAACACTGATGGTATAATGGGAAATACTATAAAGCAGCCTTGGACAGAAAGCTGAGGGAATATAAACAAAGCAGAACTATGGGTTCTGCAGAGGGGGTTTGAGTTAGGAGAGGTTTCAGATAGAGGCTTTGAATGTGAAGTGGAATTTTGCCAGCCAGAAAAGGGGAAGGAGGAGGACAACATTTGGGGAAGGGAATGTGAATCACAGTATGAGGCAAGGCAAGTTCAGGAAATGCTAAGCCTGGTTATTGAGGGTTGTGTGTGGCAGGAGAGGGGGAAGAAACATGGGGCTAACAGGGAGGTAGACATGCCTCACTCACCTGTGGTTAGTCAACCAGCTTGCTCATTTGAACAAGTGTAAAAAAATCTTGAGGCACATTATCTGTTGATGTATTCCTTTCAACAAAAGATGATGCATTTTAAAAGTGAGACAGAATAAAAGCTGTTGAGTAGATAATAGTATTTTTTATCAATGTTAATTTCCTGATTTTGATACTTGTACTATGTTAGGAGAGAGAATGTTCTTGGTAGGTACACACTGAAGTATTTAGGGGAAAGGGGGGCACCATGAATGCAACTTACTTTCAAATGGTTCAGGAAAAATAATATGTTTGTATATAGATAGAGAGAAAATCATAAAGTAAAAAGTGGTAAAATGCTAACAGGTGGAGAATCACAGTGAAGGGTGTAGAAGAGCTTTTGTGCTACTCTTGCAACTCTCTTACAAGTCTGAAATTAATTAAAATAAAATCCCCCCCCCAAAAGTAATGATGTCTCTCTTCTCTATAATACAAACCGAGTTCTGAAAAAAAAAGAACAAATTTTGTTTAAAATGTTTTTATACACATAAAAAATGTCTGAAAAGACACCAAACTACCTATCAATGACTACTACTAAAGAGTAGGAATGGGTTGAGAAAAGGAGGATTTAAATTTAGTTTATACCTTTCTGTATTGTTTGAATATTTTATCAAGAGCATGTATTAATTTTACAATTAAAAATAAAACCACAGAAGACATCAAAAAAAAACCGGGGTAGGGGGTAATAATTAATGACTGAGGGACTTCCCTGGTGGCGCAGTGGTTAAGAATCCGCCTGCCAGTGCAGGGGACACGGGTTCGATCCCTGGTCCATGAAGATGCCACATGCTGCAGAGCAAGTAAGACTGTGTGCCACAATTACTGAGCCTGTGCTCTAGAGCCCGCGAGCCACAACTACTGAAGCCCACGTGCACCTAGAGCCCGTGCTCCGCAACAAGAGAAGCCACCGCAATGAGAAGCCCACACACCGCAACGAAGAGTAGCCACCACTCTCTGCAACTAGAGAAAGCCCGCGCACAACAACGAAGACACAACACGGCCAAAAATATTTTTTTAAAAAAGCGAGTCATGTGAATGTTTAAAAAAAAAATTAATGACCGAGGAACACTTCTCCATTGTATGATAATAGGGAGGGGGTGGTAATAAAATATATTTTTTAAATAAAGAAAAATATATATCTTACATAAATACATAAAAATCAACAAATAGATGTGAACATATAAACAACTGTTGGTACTTAATGGGAAAGATTTTTATGTCCCTGAGAAGCTTTTCTTCAGAAACTGAGAGGTCAAAAATCTTATCACGTTGTTCTCCCTGTCTAATGCTCCATTGGCAAGGAAAATCAAAGAAACTCTCTTAATAATTTAAGCAAAAAGCCTACATTTTAATACTACTGCCTACATTTTGCCGAAGCCAAGGTTGTTTTCGTTAAGGATGTCTTCTATGGGCTGACAAAGAAAAAAAAAAATTACTGCCTGTTGTAGTTTCCTTAGCCCACCCACATGATCAAACTGAATTAAGCACTCATTAAAATCGAGCACTTAAAAGAGAGAGGGAGGACTTCCCTGGTGGCGCAGTGGTTGAGAGTCCACCTGCCAATGCAGGGTACACGGGTTTGAGCCCTGGTCCGGGAGAATCCTTCATGCCACAGAACAGCCGGCCCGTCAGCCACAGCTGCTAAGCCTGCGTGCTGCGGCTGCTGGGGCCCGCGTGCCTGGAGCCCATGCTCTGCAACAAAAAGAGGCCACCGCAATGGGAGGTTTGCGTCCTGCGACGAGGAGTGGCCCCCACTCGCTCCCTCTGCAACTAGGGAGGGCCTGCACGCAGCAGCGAGGACCCAACACAGCCAAAAATAAATAATTTTTTTTAAAAAGAGAGAGAGAAGTTTCATTTAGGATACGTATAGATGAAAAGGGAAATATAAAAATAACACCAATAAAGCCAGTACTCAATTTCCTGCTTCTGGTCCCAGAATAGAAAGACCACCAAGTCATGCTTTCCCCAGGGTTAGAAGTGGCTGAAAACAGAAGTGATGTTGATGAAGCGCCCTAAACCAAGGCATGGATTTGCCCCATCTCTCCAGTTCAAGAGAGGGCCAGAGGAGTCAGGTAAAGTCTTAGGTCATCATCCTATGAGGAATATCAAATGCCACGCTCAGAAGCTTCAGATGATCAGGGCTCAGACCTTTTATATGCTTTTATACTGTTGTCTCCCAACTAATTTCTCCCACTGCTGTACACCATTGTCATGGTCCCTCAGCCTCAAGGGTATTGGTGCAAGAAGCAGAGTCTTATCTGTTAATACTCTGGGTTGTTAATTCTCAAGACTCAGCAGAGGAGACGGTGGCTTGATTGATCTATCTTACTTGTGATCCTTTTAATAAATGAGGACATTCTTCTGACGGGGGTTCTTTTGTATCCAAGTACAATGTTATCTTTTTTGACTCTTGATATATTTTGAACTAAACTATGCTCAGTGTATAAACTCTGGACATGAATGTGACCTAGGTTTTTCTTCTTTAATAAAAGAAAAAATTATAGAAGAAAACCCCCAATCACAGGTTGAAAACTACCTCACTTTTTAAAATTCTAAATCCCAAATTTAATGATCACAAATTTACCTTTTAAGATATATACTCTGCAGCTTGACATTCATCTATTTATTCAAAAATTATTTAGTATCACTACGGTGCTGAATAAAACATATTCCCTGCCTTTAAGAATCATATACTCTAATAAACAATTTTTTTATTTTTAAAAAGAGGACAAAAAGAAATCACCTAAATATATCATATCATCCTATCAGATAATAGATTATTTTGGGCAAGTTTGCTGAGTGACACACACACACACAAAATAATACAAACTGGCCCACAAAGAACTGTCTTGTGTTGGTGGCAATAAATTCAACTTCATGTTGCACTACACTGCAGGTAGGCATCTAGCCATTTTGTATTTTATTCCTCCCTGAGATAACTTTATTTTAAAAGCCTTTAATTTGTCTTAAGGTGTATTCTGAACCAGAATAAAGACTGGATAGTGTCCTCACTGAAATATTACAAAGCAACAGAAACCAGTTTCGAGTAATCGCAACAAAAGGAAGCTCATGTGATTATCTTCCTAAGTTAGCCAGCTAACCATTCTTTTAAAAATCTGGATCTCTCTATTCTTTCTTTTCAAAAATATATATCCCAGGTGGGTCAGGAATTTAAACATAAGTGTGTGACACCATAAATGTAATAATTATGGGAGTGTTTTCTAAATATTATCGTTGTTCCAGAAGCCATAAAAAATGATAAAATAGTTCATATAAAAATTATAATTCTTAAGGGTGAAAATTACTTTAAATAGAGTTGAAAGAAAAACTAAGAAAAATATTTGCAGCAAACATAAAAAGGACTGATTTATTTAATAAACAAAGAGCTCTTATAAAAATAAAAGCAGTGATGAAATCAAGGAGGAACTGGGAGATGGGTAGGCTATTTCCATTACCTGTCCTCTATTCTTTGATAAGGAAAATTGACTTTTTCTCAATCTTATGTAAAGTACTGTGCAATCACAATTGCAAGGCAAGGTCCTTAGCTTTAACCTTTCCAACAAGGTTGCTTAACTTAAGCTCTTCCTATATAGAAATTCTGGTGTTGCTACTAGTAAGAGGATATCGACTCAGAATAATGGGCAAAGAACATAAATAGGCAATATAAAATAACCACATGAGAAGGTCCTCAATACCAATCACTATTATAGAAAATTACATTAAAATAATCATGCGATACCATTTTCCATCTATCAAATGGGCAAAGACTAAAAAGACAGATTATACCTTGTGCTTGAAAAGGTGAATGGGCAATCTTCTTTACAACTGGTGGGAGTGTAATTGGTACAACTTTTGGAGATGCATTACAGATACATAAAGGATATATCTATCTGTATAGACATATATTGATACAGACCTTTAGCAATTCCACTTATAGAAATTTATCCTATAGATATACTTGCCCATGTTCACAAACATTATATATTTATTTTCAAGAATGTTCATTGTAGCTTTTGATAATAGTGGAAAACTAAAAATAACCTAAAGGTCACCAAAAGGGCTCTGCAAAGAAAAAAAGAAATCCATGAAAAACTATTAAACTATAGTTATTAAAAAGAGAGAGGTGAGAGTATATTACAGACTTAATTAGATTTCTAAGGTATATTATGTGAAAACTGTTTTAGAACCAATGATTACATTTGTATAAAACAATGTGTATATATCCACACATATGTGGGGGGAAACGGCACATTTGCTTGATATATTTCTGTACAATATGAATATTTGCCAAGAAAAAATGTTAATAAAAGATGTTTTTATCCTATGGGCTTAAAGTGGTTGAATATTGTCAAAAACTACAAAGTATGTTTGTATTTTTCCAGAAGAATTAAATTACAATTGGGGGGGGGGGGAAACAGTTCTTTATGTGTTTAAAGCAAAACATCTGCCAACTGTATTTAGTTTGACATTTTTTTCATGTCCTGCTTACCAAACTAGAAACAAACACTGAATCATAATTAAGATATAATTAGAGGGCTTCCCTGGTGGCGCAGTGGTTGGGAGTCCCCCTGCCGATGCAGGAGACACGGGTTCGTGTCCTGATCCGGGAAGATACCACATGCCGGGAAGATCCCACAGCGGAGCGGCTGGGCCCGTGAGCCATGGCCGCTGAGCCTGCGCGTCCGGAGCCTGTGCTCTGCAACGGGAGAGGCCACAACAGTGAGAGATCCCGCGTACCACAAAAAAAAAAAAAGATATAATTAGAAAGAAGTGCTACCCCAGAATGATGTGCTTAATGTATTTGCACTGTGGTGTACATTGATGTGTAAATGCAAAAGAAGACTACAGCCGGAAAGAAGTGTGTAGGTTTAAGCAACATGATACCCACTGAAATAACCTACTTCTAGTTAAGTTTTCTTCCCCACTGCCTTCTCTCACACGCAAGAGGGAATAATAATCCAAAAATCAAAGTATTTATCTCTGGGAAGTCTGAAACTAGATGCTGATTGTGTTTATAAACCAGCTGGCAGCAGTCAGAACAAAGGTCAGAATGAAGAAAGGATCAAGACAACTTGCTCCCTTAGAGTTTACGAGGATAAACCTCTTAGTATTTTCCTTCTTTGTAGGCATTTTACTGTGCAGGAGTAATTTAGAGCAACAAGTCTGGACCTCTCCTCTGAAAGTAAGTTGGCTTGCCTTCTTGAGCTATTATAAATGAAGGGAAAAAATTACAGGCTCTGTCTTATTAATTCATTATATCCTTCATTCATTCATTGTTCTATGTATCATTGATTTATTTAAAAAAACATTTAATACTTTGTATGTTCAGTTTTGGGAATACAAAGTTAAAAAGCCATTCCTGGGGAATTCCCTAGTGGTCCAGTGGTTAGTACTCCGTGCTTTCACTGCCAAGGGCCTGGGTTCAATCCCCAGTTGGGGAACTAAGATCCTGCAAGCCGCTTGGCACGGCCAAAGAAAAAAACCATCCCTAGACTCAAAGTAGATATTAAAGGTAGATAAAAAAGAAAAAAGAGAAAATTAGAAAACAACATAATAAAAGGTTCATACAGAAATGGAACCCCAAGTAGGGACACCTAAGACCCAGGGGAGACTTCCCAGCAAAAAGGATGTTTGAACTAAGTCCTGAAGGATGAAGACCATCCAGAGTAGAGGGAGCAGTGTACAGCCACAGCAGTGAATTGAAAAAACACAGCACATTTAGCGAAGTGCTCATAGCTCAGGGTGGTTATTAGAGTTCTAAGAGGGCAATGGTGGGAAGACAAGAACAGGGATTGGTGAGCTGGGGTCAGGTCCTGAAGGACTGTGTTCACCATATAAGAAATCTAGGATTTGTCCTAATGGTTATGGGTTTTAAGCAGGAGGATGACATGATCAGGGTTGGGTTTTAGGAAGATCTCTTGGGCAGCAGTGTGAGTAATGTGAAGGAGCAGGACAATGTTTAAGATAGAAAACTTGAAGAAACATAGGAAAGAGATGATGAGTGGTTTTGGTCTTTAAAGAACATACTAAATGACAGATGAGGACACCAGTCCTCTGGTTGGACCCTGAGGCCCTGGGAAGAACTCTGGAGGACAGTGCTGAGGCAGTTTATGGAAGCGTTTGACAGTGATGGTCAGGTCTTTGGAGGCAAGGCCTAAGACAAGGAGTGGTACTTGTTATACAAGGTGGGCCACTAGTTTAAGGCCATTGAGGTAACTTCCCTGGAGGACATTTCTTCTCTCTGCCCACCAAAGAGTCTGAGATTTTTTTTTAAACTCCTTCCCAGGGAAATCCCTCAAGGTCCTGAAGATCTTGTCCATTCTGAAACAGACCCAGGGCAGTAAATGACTGAGGCTGAAGGAATTTGCGTCCATTGGGTTGATCTGGCAGTCCAAATGCCCCAAGAAAGCCAAACTATCATCCATGGTGCCATCATTCTGACCAAGCTGCCTTAATTCCTGTGGGATGAGGCAACTGAAGGGAGAACAAAATCAATAAGCACTTTGCTTTTGCCAGGTGACATTCTCTTTGCAAGGTGACAGGGTGTAGGGTCTCATTAGGAGCGCATCATGTTCTTGTTCCTAAAATAACTGACACAATCTCTCTGCTCTTGTGCCTAAAACACTGATGCTAATGGTGGATGTGGATAACTGCTGTACCTCTGCTAAAAGCTGCACTTCTATGGGCAACTTTGCTAAAGCCATCTTTGATGCCATCTCCAAGTCCTGCAGCTATCAGACCCTGAACTCTGCGAAGAGACCATATTCATCAAATTTACCTCTCAGAGATTTACTCATCATAAAGACTCAAGTGACAGTGCAAAGAACCCACAGAATCCTTCTGTGGCTACCATGTTCGGTTCTTATAGTACAAGCAAAAGTAAAGAAAGAGTGAGAGAGAAAGATGATGAAGATCTGATTAATCTGAACTACTACTAGTAGTGGTAGTAAGGATAGAGAGGAGGTAAGACTGAGATATACAAGAAGGAGAAATCAGAGGACTTCATGACTGATTGAAAGTGGGAAGTAAGAGGGAGGGAGAAGTTGAGAATGACTACTTTGGGTTTTGGCTCCTGGAAGGTCTTTCAGAATGATAAGAAAAGTAGGATATGGGGCCACTTTTCAAGGGATTACAAATAGTTAAGTTTCTGGACATACAGAATTTAAGTCGGTTGAGGGACATCCACAAAGATCAGTAGATAGTTGGATAATACAGCTTTTAAATTCAGGCAGTAGAACTGGGCTGAAGGTACAGATTGTTAGAGAGTGGGTGGGGTGGGTGGACATGAGTATAAGATGGTAAATGAAGCTGAGGAGAATGAGATGACTCAGGGAGAGTGTGTAGAGGTGAGAAGAGAAGTGAGCCAAACATAACGATTCTCTAGCCAAATGGTAGAGAATATGTATTAAGAGGTAGATAGAATAGCAGAAGACTCCAAAGAAATACCCATAAAATACGTTAAAAACCAAAACAGGGCATCATTGTAGAAGCTAAGACAGAGAAAGTTTCAAGAAGAATTGTTAGTTATGCCTATGATTTATTTAAAGCTAAAGCTTTGAAGTACTAGGACCCCCGATTCTTTTTTTGTTTGTTTTTGTTTTTTGGCCACTCCACTGGCTTGTGGGATCTTAGTTGTTCTCCGACCAGGGGTTGAACCTGGGCCCTCAGCAATGAAAGCACCGAGTTCTAACCACTGGACCACCAAGGAACCTCCTAGGACCCCTGATTCTAATTTGTTTCTATGGAAAGCACCCTTGGCTTTATAATGATCCACTTTTTGATGCAGTTCCCAAGAATGTGTTCTGGGAAAAACAGGAGCCTACAGAGACTCATTTTTTTAATTGATAAATTCTCTCTGTTTATTGATAAACTAATAAATTACACGTTTATATTTGTGCATTCTGTACATGTTTATATAAGTTATAAATGGAGGGAACTCTTAAGTCTTAAAAGTATTAACAGAATTTTGAATATACAATAAAAATGCCAAAGTCAATTCCAAAAAAAAAACAAAAACAAAAGTTTGAAAACTTGCAGAGAAGTTATGTATAATAGGTTAAAAACTGAGATGTGTCCATTGGATTTAGCAACCAAAGAAGTCACCGATGTGTTAAGCAATAGCAATCTTGGTCAAGTGGCAAAATCTAGAATGCAATGAGTTAAGAAAGGGAAGGGAAAAGAAGGTATAAGGTTGTTGCTAGAGAAGAAGATAGGTTATGGGAGGGTTTTCTTTTTTGGAAAGATGTTGATGGGAAAGAGAAGGAGGCAGGTAATTGAGGATGCATGGCCACCGAATAAGTCGGGGAATGAGGTCTAGAGCCCAACTGGAGGGATTAGCTTTGGATAAAAGAAGGGAAGCCTCTTCCCTTGTGATAAGAAGAAAGCCATGCAGATATATTTCTAAGAGACATCCACCACCCACCAAAATTTTTTGATACAAAGCTTTCTGGTGCTGGAGTTCCAAATCAGATGGAGAGTAGGCATTTACAATGTTGTCTAAGAGGTGACAAGCAAACCCTCTCCCTGGGTCACCCCATTCCACAGCTTTGATAACTGCCACATCTCACATGTTCAGTAATGTCAAAAGTAGAGTGAAAACCAAGTCCTTAGTGCTGCTTAGTTGAGGTATAATTTACATACCATAAAATTCACCAGTTTTAAGTGTACACTTAAATGATCTTTAGTAGATTTACCAAATTATGCAAGCATCACTGTTACCAAACCAAACTTGGGTCAGCTTGCCCATGCACAGTAAAGCCAATCTACTGACACCGGGATTGTGGTGAAGGAAAGTGCCTTGTTTATTGCAAGGCCAACCAAGGAGTATGGACAGCTAATGCTCAAAAGACCCAAACTCTCCAATGGATCTGAGGGAAGGGTTTTTAAAGGCAAGGTGAGGGAGAGAGCTGCAGGATGCACAATCAACTCATGCACAATTCTCTGACTGGTTGATGGTGAGGTAACAGGGTGATGTCACAGGGATTAACATCATAATAGGCTCCAGCCAGTCTGGGGGCTATGTGTTCATGGTCATCAGGCAGTTAGCTTCTTCCATCTGGTGGGGCTTTAGTATCTGTAAAACAACTCAGGAATGTGTGTCAGACACTGTTATCTATGTCCTTCAGGGAGGAACTAAAGAGTCTGTGACTCTACTGTATGGCTGATCTATTGTTCAAATTGTTACCAGTTCTTCTGGCCCAACTGCTATCTTTCGTTACTACATGTTCACACTATTCTAATCATTAACTCTTGAGCCAGCCTTTTGTGACTCAGGGGAGGCCTGGGAAACTAAAGCTTTTCTACAAACAAGAGGCAGGCAGAGGAAGGGGGTGGGGGGGGGGGCTGTCCTGGGAAGGCACCATAGAATCCTCCTTGGTTACATCACCATAATCCAGTGTTATAATATTTCCATCACCCCAGTAAAATCCCTAATGCCCATTTTCAGCTAATCCCCATTCCCACCCCAGCCCTAGGCAACTACAAATCTATTTTTCATGTCTATAGATTTGCATTTTCCAGACATTTCATATAAATCATACAAAATGTGGTTTTTTGGCTGGCTTCTTTCACTCAGCATAATTGACTTTTAGGCTCATCCATGTTGTAGCATGTATCAGCACCAGTTCATTCCCTTTTATTGGAGGGGGGTGGGGGGGGGTCTGTCCTGGGAAGGCACCATAGAATCCTCCTTGGTTACATCACCATAATCCAGTGTTATAATATTTCCATCACCCCAGTAAAATCCCTAATGCCCATTTTCAGCTAATCCCCATTCCCACCCCAGCCCTAGGCAACTACAAATCTATTTTTCATGTCTATAGATTTGCATTTTCCAGACATTTCATATAAATCATACAAAATGTGGTTTTTTGGCTGGCTTCTTTCACTCAGCATAATTGACTTTTAGGCTCATCCATGTTGTAGCATGTATCAGCACCAGTTCATTCCCTTTTATTGCTGAGTAGTATTCCTTTGTATGGCCATACCACATTTTGTTTATCTATTCACCAGCTGAACATTTGCTGCTTTGCTTTTGCTTCCCCCTTTGCCCCTGAATGACAGAGCATAGGCTGACAGTTTTCTCTTCGTTCTTTCAATATGCCTATTCACAATTTTAGAGAGTGTGGCATATCAATTTTCCTAAGGGTGTGAAGCTAGGCTTTGCCAATTTTTTGGTGAAGGATAAAGTGATATTTTGGCAACTGGTGAGGATAAAGACATTATGATTAGACCAATGCCTTACAAATATTTCCAAACCACAGACAATTGTGACAGGATGTATACCTGCCACAATCCACAAGAGGATACCTCACACACTCCGAAACTGCTGCCATTACAATACAACAGCACAAAACAATAATGACAATAACAGTGATGGCCACCACAATAAAACCTCCCAGGAAATAATGGGAAGAATGATGCTATTTGGGGGGAATCCAACGAGAAAAATTACATCAGTTATGCCAAAATAGGAATTAAAATGTTGTCCTAATATAAACATTGTCCTATATGCACTGATGTCTGTGGACAATAAGCAATCTTCTCAGAATGTACTTTGAGAGCTGTATGTATAGCCTAAACGGTGCACTTGAAGGTAAGAATTATCACTAAACGAATACACATCCCAAGAAGTGATTCAATCATTTTGTAGGTTTTAGTTTTTTTTTTAACTTCTACTTTTTAATACACAAAAGTATTACAAACCAGTATAAAAAAGCCCCCGAGTAGCTATCACCCAGGCCCAACAACCACCAAACCATGGCAAATCTGCCCCATCCACAAGTTAATTCTGCCCCCCCATATTATTTTCCAACAAATTTCAGGCATCATATAATTTTATCCATAAATATTTCATCATGCAACTCTACAAGAGAATTTTTTTGGAATAACATAACCACAATACCATGATCACATCTAAAATATTATAATAATAATTGCTTAACATAAATTTTCCAGTCATTGTTCCTGTAATGTGAATTTATAACTTAAAGCAACAAGCCTAGATGGCAAAACAACCTCTATCAGATAAAGACTTGAAGAAGAGGGGCTCCATGCATGTCTTGATAGAATACACGTGGTAACATTTCTTCACATTGCCAAGTGATCTTGTCGGGCTGGGTTTTAAAGGACAGAAGGGAATGCAAAAATAAGCTTGGAAAACGTATGCCATATGGACATTAAAGAATTACCCTCCTCTTTTGGGTATGAAATGACTAATTAACTATTTGCAGCTAAAATGTGTGGGCTCTTTTTCAGAAAATGGAATATCTTTCCCTCGCTGAGCATATTGATTAGAGACATAATCTAGACTGTCTGGGAACAGTTTCTCTGTAGCAGAACAAATCACACCCTTCAATACACTGTTTAATTTTAGATATATCTTGACACATTTATTTAAATATTTTGGCTCTGGATTTTTTTTTCCTTTAGGCGTGCCTGATGTCCGCATTTAAAATTTAGCTGTCATTTTTCTCAAAAGGTTGTGTGGGGCAATAGGAGAAGCAATTCCAATTTGTCACATATGAGCAGTATGACCTTATACATGTTACTTAACCTCTCTGAGCGAGAATTTTTTTTTCCATTTGTTGGCCAATAAGGATTTTTGAGGATTAAATGAGATAATGAATTTAGGATTATGCCTGCACCAAGAAATCATAGTTACTGTTAAAAAAAGAGGAATTTTCTATAATAAAAATGTATAATTTATCAAAAGTTCCCCTATGATAGCTTTTCTTTAGCAGTATTATTTCTTACTGATTCTTCAACAAAATCATAATGTTACTATGCATGGATCAGATAGCCAAGAAATAATTTACATTGCCTCGAACGTTAACAAGAGCTTAGAGTAATAGAACTGTAGCTGATAGACACTCTCTTAAATCATTCTATTTTGAATCTATTTTTTTAAATTAGGTCAATTCAACCATCTTTATCTATTCTAACCTCTCAGAATAAAATATCAAACTTTCCTGTTTGAAACTAACACAAAAATAATGGGAAAGACCAAAAAAGTCTAATTCTCTCATCTTAGAGACAATATCAAAAATTCTACATCCTTAGGTTCTATTCCAAACCTGACCCTGGCCTGAAGTATGCATGTGAGGAAACCAGAAAACTTCCATTTTTGTCCATCCATTTGTAGGCACAGAATTAAAATCATTTATAGTAGAATATTAATGAAATAGGTTGCTAGTTCAGCAAATACTTCTATGCTCAATGTATGCTCAATGTATGCTCAATGTATGAAAATCTGTATTAAATGTTTAAGTCAATTTTCTCTGCTTTTACAAGTTTAAATATGCTGTGGGTAACTGATTCTGTGATTGATGGTTTAGGATCTCGCCATACCTCATAGTTAGCAATAAATCTTCATTATGTAGTTCCTCAGAAATGAAGAGTGTAATAAATCAGCCCAAACGTGTCCTGACCTTAACACAGTTCCTGGTACTATTCTCTAGTGAATTACTTCCCTTTAGTAAAAGGGGACACAACACTGTAATTCCAGCTCATTGTAAGCTCTGATTCATTACTTGAAGTTTTATTACAATGTGTCATGAGCATTCATGAAATGTGGCATGAAATATTCTTTGAGAGGTCAGTTTCAAAAGCACTATTGTGGTCAATCATGTAGATGGATAGCTACATACTGAGTCTAAAGCAGTTTTCTATTGTCATTTGCCAACCAGCTACAAGGTGAGATGGAAGCAGTTCAGCTGGCCACTTTTCCAGGTCACTGTCATCCATTTAAAAAACTAGTGAGTGCCTACTCCATAGTCAGTCCTACGCCAGATGCTGGTCTGCAGAGGCCCTGCTCTCCGGGTGAAGGCACAGTAAATCAGCAATCGCTTTACAGTAATAAGTGTTAGTCACTTATCAAATATTTATCCAGAACCTACTATATGCCAGGTGCTCTGTTAGGCCACTAGGGAAGCAACAGTAAACTAAGCAGACAAAAATATTTTAATGTGCTGTAATGTGCACAGGATGCCATGGAGACCCAGATAAGAGGATCTAAATAGACTAATAGCACAGGGGTCAGGGAAAGCTTTTCAGAGGAGGTGATACTTCAGCAGTTTGGAAAGATAAAGAAGAAAAGACATTAGATAAAGAAGGCTTTCTAGGCACATTATGGGAGGTGTGAAGTAGCAGGATACATTTGGGAAACCACTGGCAGGTTGATACAGCTGCTGCCTTATCTGAAAACAGCAGAATATCACTGAAAAACTAAGCAAAGAGTGTCATGATTGTATTTGCATGTGAGAGTGCTCACTCTGCCTGCAATAATAGAAAATGGACTGTGGAGAGGATGGAGAGACCAATTAAGCAGCTGGTATCATAATCCTGATTGCAGAGTAGGAATGGAGAAGACAAGGTTTATACTAAACTTATAACAGGACTTTGCAACTGATTAGGAGAGTAAAAGACTGAATGAGAGGGGCCTAGGAGACTTCTAGGTTTCCGGCTATAAATGCAACTACTTGAGTCATTGGTGCTGATGAAAACTCTTCTTCATCAACTAAACATTGGAGAGCTTGCATAGTGCACTCAAGAAGCCTAAGATTAAGTCACCTTCCCAGCCACTCTGGACCCAAAATTGGTTTCTGAGTTAAAGAAAGTGAGTTATTCCTGGAGACATAAGTGATTGTTAGTTTTGAGGAGGGCTTTGATGACTAAGAATGAACAGTTTGTTAACATGGTCAAGAGCTAGTTATCATTTTCATTTTGGTGACATAACCTGCAGAAGTAGTTGAAAAAGAGGTTAAAAATAAAGCTACAGGGACTTCCCTGGTGGCGCAGTGGTTGGGAATCCGCCTGCCAGTGCAGGGGACACAAGTTCGAGCCCTGGTCCGGGAAGATCCCACATGCCACGGAGCAACTAAGCCTGTGCGCCACAACTACTGAGCCTGCGCTCCAGAGCCCTTGAGCCACAACTACTGAAGCCCGCGCACCTAGAGCCCATGCTCCGCAACAAGAGAAGCCACCGCAATGAGAAGCCCGCTCACCACAACTAGAGAAAGCCCGCGCGCAGCAACGAAGACCCAACGCAGCCAAAAGTAAATAAATTTAGAAAAAAAAATAAAGCTACATTATGAGAGCTGCAATTATGATTACATCTTGTACTTCAGAAAGGATTAATTAGGAGGCACTAATAAAATTAGAACTATAAAGCCTCTCTGACCATGTAACTTTAGTTGACTAAATCGGAGTATTCTTTTTCTAGCACAGTGCTTGAGAAAACAGCTCTAAACTGTGATCAATGCCTTATTACAATTTTACTGTCATTAAATATAAAATTACATCTTTTCCCATATGGATAACATTTTTTTTTTTGCGGTACGCGGGCCTCTCACCGCTGCGGCCTCTCCCGTTGCGGAGCACAGGCTCCGGACGCGCAGGCCCAATGGCCACGGCTCACCGGCCCAGCCGCTCTGCGGCACGTGGGATCCTCCCGGACCGGGGCACGAACCCGTGTCTCCTGCATTGGCAGGCGGACTCCCAACCACTGCACCACCAGGGAAGCCCATGGATAACATTTTAAAGGTAATTTGACACATATACATTATTATTCCCTAATTAACAGTCATCATTTCTCTCATGGACTCTTGCAATAGCTTGCAAATTGGTTTCTCACCACAGGTCTCTGTCCCCTCCATTTCACCCTGGTCTATCCCACTTCAGAATAAGTGAACACAAACTGATCAAACTGAACACAAACCTGACATTGTATTTCCCTTACATATTTTGAATGGTGACTAATAACTATAAAGCCCAAACTCCCCAGCATATTAGTAAAGGGCTTAAGATTTGGACCCATCATTTCTTGTCAATAGACAGCATATTACTACGCTTCACCAACTTTCTTAGACTCATGCCATGTGCAGTTATCTCAACCTGGAATGCCCTCCCTGTAGCTCTAGATTGGAAAACTGCCACTAAGCATCTAGAGAGTTCACATATTATGTCCTCCATTATATATGCCCATTCCCACCTCTCCTGAAAAAATTTCAAGTTGCTCCCTGGTCTCTGCCTCTAACACACCATGTTCATCCAAGCATTAGCTTTTATCAATAGTTTTAAAAGTTTGATTTTGTCTGTAAATGTGACTATAAGCCCCTGAGGCTAGTAATTTTCTTTTACATTTGTACCTCCAGTGGCTAACAGAGCATCTGCTTGAACTCAAGAATGGATAAACAAAATAAAAATAAATAAAATAAAAAGGGCTTCCCTGGTGGCGCAGTGGTTGAGAGTCTGCCTGCCGATGCAGGAGACATGGGTTCGTGCCCCGGTCTGGGAGGATTCCGCGTGCCGTGGAGCAGCTGGGCCCGTGAGCCATGGCTGCTGAGCCTGCGCGTCCGGAGCCTGTGCTCCGCAACGGGAGAGGCCACAGCAGTTAGAGGCCCGCGTACTGCAAAAAATAAATAAATAAATAAAAATAAATAAAATAAAGAATGGATAAATGAACATCTCCCTGAAGCTGCCCTTCACCATTCCCTAGGCAGTTAACTGGTCCCTTCCTCTGTCTTCCTTTAATACTTACCATATTATCGCCAGTATGGTACAGTACTTATTACTTTATATGTCTATCTCTCCAATATAGTCTATGAGCTGAGACCATGTTTTATTCTTATAGTTTCTGAACCTAGCACGTAATAGGCCCTCAGTAGGTATTTATTAAAAGAACAAAAACCTTGAAAGCATGCTCCTCAAACTTGTGGGTTGCAATATATTTAATGTCAGACTCTTGATTCAAAAAGATTTGGATTGAGGGAAGACTGCTGCCACGTCTGCTGCAAACAGTGGGGTGTTGCTCCAGGACCTTGCTTCAGACATATGTCTTACATTTCATCCCTAGCCTGAGCAAAGAAAATCTCCTTGAGGACTGGGAAGCAACAATGGCCTCACTGCAAGATGAATCTAACTGTTGGGTCTACAGTGAGATGCTGTTGTCATCCTCCTTTGTACATCCATGGAAAATTGACCCAGGTAACGCGACCATGTAGGGATGACTGACAATGGGGGGAAAGACAAACCACCTTCCTGTCCCGCAAGCCAGTATGTCAAAAGAACCCCCATCGGTAAACGTTACTGTACACATCACACACTTTGCCAAGGTTACTGCTCACGAGCCCCCCACCCTCACCCCCACCCCAGGCTATGTTGTGTGGAATGGAATAGGCTGGCTTTTGGACACACAAGTCCAACTAGCAGGATTAACTGTTTTTTGTTTGGAAAGTCATATAATTGGTCCACCCCTAATAGCACCCAAAATAACATGGGGTGCCAGAACTGTACTGTGACTGCTGACTTCTGGCTAGGCTGCCAGAATGTTTCTTTAAAAGCTGGGCCTGCCCCTCTCCATGGAGGTGCCTCCGGGTTTGTGAAAACCTGGGGGGCACTTACCTTCCTTATAACTGGACAGGACACTGCTGCCATTGACTCTCCATTAACCTGGTAAGCAATTGGCTCCAAGATTTGCCTATATCCTGGCAAATGACTGTTCTTAGCATGCTGGGTATCTTACTCTTGATAGCCCTTGGCTGCTGCTGTCTGGATTCTATTTGTGGTATCTGGTTGCAGTGCCCCTCTATATACCTGACCCAGGGATATCTCGGAAGAGGGGTGGACCAAGACTGTAAGGGTCGTGCAGGGTATGTAAGGGTGGAGGGTATGATCAGGCCCGCCGAAATGGTTGTTCTCTTGCTCCCTGTACAACCCCTGCTTGACCAGTCCCTGCTTCACCTACACCCTACTCCCGACTGACCTTCCCTCTTAATCATAGAGCCTAATCAGTAAATGCCTAAGTACTTGCCTCTAGCCCCAGCTAGTGATTGTTCTAATCTTTAGATCAGAACATCTCCACCAAGATAACTGGGCTTCCCTGGTGGCGCAGTGGTTACGAGTCTGCCTACTGATGCAGGGGACACGGGTTCGTGCCCTGGTCCAGGAAGATCCCACATGCCGCGGAGCGGCTGGGCCCAGGAGCCATGGATGCTGAGCGCGTCCGGAGCCTGTGCTCCGCAACGGGAGAGGCCGCAACAGTGAGAGCCCCGCGTACCGCAAAAAAAAAAAAAAAAGCCTGTTCTCCACCAAGATAACTTATCAAAGGGGTGGTGAGGGGCGTGCTCCTCTGCTGGTTTCCCCGGTAACAGATGAGCCAACCTGATGTCAATTTCCCCTATAACTGGTAAACACCTCTTCCCCACCCCAGGGAGCAAAGACTGCTGCCATGTCTTGCATGTCCTGACCATTGCAGTCTGCTGCACATGTTGGGGTGTTGCTCCAGTACCTTGCTTCAGACATGTAAGATCCCCCCATCCATTAAACCATCAATGTCTCTGTTGCTGACTCGGGCTCTTTCTTCGGTCTTGAGGCTGGGTAAGTACAGAACCTGCAGGCCTGTGGAGTGCAGCCCAACAACAGTGAACTCAGGTGATCTGTCAATTAGTAGGCATCAATCCTATTTGTGGAAAGTTAAAGTAAGAGTATGTGTGAGATGGAAAAGATTCAGAAAAGGATGAACGTGTTTATGGAGCACAAAAGAATAGTTACCAAGGTATAGTTGGATTGCCAGATATATTAGAAAGTTACTGGGATTTGTGATTCTGTATTTAGATGAGGATCAATATTCTAATAATGTGCTTCATCTGAAGCAGCCACTGACTAGGGAAGAATTTTGAGTCACTGGGATTGGTATCTTGATCAGGAGATATGGTAAGAGGTCAGATAAACTTATGAATTATTTGTCTTAGTAAAAATAGGTTTAAATGAGTAAATGGGGATTAAATTAGGCAGTAAGAATGAGGAATGCTAGGGGCTGATGGATGGAAAGTGGGGACAATGGAATATCGGAGTCCCATGTGATAGGAGAGCTTATACATGGGGAGTGATCCTGTGAATGAGCTGGAAGTAGACAATGTTGGGGTTGCTGGATGTGGTCTCTGATTATTGATTTTATAGGTCACATTCATGGTGAAACCTAAGTGTGGTATGTATCCCATTTTTAGAAATGTTAAGTTGGAAAACAAAGCAAAATTTGTACTACAGCTGTAGCATTGTCTAACCATGTAATTTTGTGATATCATTCCTTCCAAACCTTTGTTCACATTATTTGTTAAATAAACCAAATCAGCAAGTTTTTTTAATGAGGATTAATAAAGCAAATATATGTAAAAAAAAACTGGATTTTAAAAATATGATATGGAATGGCTGGAAAGATGAAACAAAACTTGCTAGATTAAATTTAACAGAAAGAGGGGACTTCCCTGGCGGTCCAGTGGTTAAGACTCCACACTTCCACTGCAGGGGGCGCAAGTTCGATCCCTAGTTGGGGAACTGATATCCTGAATGGCATGCGGCACAGCCAAAGGGAAAAAACCAATTTAACAGAAAGAGGTCTAAAGCTCCAAATTTAGGTAGACATTAGGTTTTCATTTGCCAGGTGAGAGAGAACTGAATCAACAGTATGATATGACTGAAAATAAAACAAAGAAACCTACTGCTATATTTTAGTAGAGAATGCAGCTGGAGCGAGAGTAGAGCCCTATCATACCATGAGCTCTTCAGACACATCTTCGATATTGTGTAATTTATGGGCCCATACCAAAATAGAGAAACTCCAGAAGTAGGTAAATGGGCTCATAAGTGGCCTGAAAACCATGAAAATGAGGGATAGAGAGGAATAGGAATGACTAGCTTTTGGGGAAAAAAAGGTAGGAAGAGCAGGGGAGAATACTCAGTATTAGCCAAAGGGATGAAGATTCCAGTTCAACTTAGTTTAGGTTATTAGTGCTTATACATCTACCTCATTTTGCAAGTGAGGAAGGCATTATGTTAAGTGAAATAAGTCAGACAGAAAAAGACAAAACTTTATGATCTCACTTATATGTGGAATGTAAGGAAAACAAAACAAAAACACCAAACTCAAAGAAAAAGAGGCAGAGTGGGGGGAGGGAGGGACTGGAGGAAGATGGTTAAAAGCTATAAACTTGATGACTGTAGTTAACACTGCTGTAAGATATACAGGAAAGTTGTTAAAAGAGTAAATCCTGGGACTTCCCTGGTGGAGCAGTGGTTAAGAATCCGCCTGCCAATGCAGGGGACACAGGTTTGAGCCCTGGTCCGGGAAGATCCCACATGCCGCGGAGCAACTAAGCCCGTGCGCCACAGCTACTGAGCCCATGTGCCACAGCTACTGAAGCCCGTGCGCCTAAAGCCCGTGCTCTGCAACAAGAGAAGCCAGGGCAACAAGCAGCCCACGCACCGCAACGAAGAGTAGCCCCCGCTCACCACAAGTAGAGAAAGCCTGCATGCAGCAACGAAGACCCAACACAGCCAAAAATAAATAAATTTAAATTAAATAAATTTAAAAAACAAAACAAAACAGAGTAAATCCTGAGAGTGCTCATCACAAGAATTTTCTTTCTCTTCTTTCCTTTTTATTGTATCCATATGAAATGATGGATGTTAACTAAACCTACTGTGGTAATCTTTTCACAATATATGTAAGTCAATCCATCATGCTGCTTACCTTAAATTTATACAGCGATATGCGTCAATTATTTCTCAATAAAACTGGAGAGGAAAAAAAGATTCAGGTTTCCTAAGGAACCAGGATAAATCTTGATACTAGTTACAATTATCTATTCAGGCTGACTGATTGGCAAAGAAGTCATCATTCCATCCAAAGGAGAATCACCAACCACCAGGGCACAAAAACAAACCACAAACAAAGGAGGAAACTGAAGCCCAGAGAGTTTAATGGAGTTGCCTGAGGTCAGTAGGCTAACTAACAGACTTAGGACTTAAACTCAGGTTCATATACCAAGCTGCTGGAAGTTGGGTTTCTTTAAAGTGATTCTTATCCTTGGGATTTCCCTGGCAGTCCAGTGGTTAAGACTCCACCCTTCCAATCCAGGGGGCGAGGGTTCGAAAAGATCTGGGAACTAAGATCCCACATGCCGCACAGCGTGGCCAGAGGAAATAAAAAAGTGATTCTTATCTTTACAGCATTTTTACTTTTCTGTTTTTTTTTTTAAACCTCTAAGTGTATTAGCAAATGCATTTTCAGTATCTTGTAGATCCCAACCAGTCATGAGTTCTCTGTTCATCTCTGGTACCATTTGAGGAGATAATTCTCATCAGAGATGAACAGGAAAGTCTTGTATTAGGTTGCAGTTTAGACTTGAAAAACTCTTATATCACTTCATATACTAGGATTGTAAAATTCTACGATAAGATATAATTACTTGAATTAATATATAACTACATTATAACCATGCAGTATAGTTTTGGTCCTGGAGTCAGACTGTCTGGGTTTGAATTCCTGCTCTGCCACTTACCATTTTGAGAGGCACTGGGCACATGATTTAACTTCTTTCGCCTTCAGTATCCTCATTTGTAAGATGGAGATAATAATACTTAGTTCATAAAGTTATTGTGAGAAATGAATGGGACTATATACAGCAAACAGCTAGCAAACAGAACTCAACAAATATTAGCTCTAGGTATACTCAGGGGAGTAAGATTATTAAAGGAGAGGGTATACAGTAAGAAGAAAAGAGGTCTGAGGGCAGGGCTGTGGAGAACATTTAGCTGTTGTGCTGGGTTGCACAGTATTCACCCCATTTCTTGGCCACTGGGAACCTTAAAATATGATCTTTTTTGGAAATAGAGTCTTTGTAGATATAATCAAGTTAAAATGAGATCATAGTGGATTAGGATTGGGGCCCTAATCCAATGACTGGTTTTCTTTTCTTTTCTTTTTTGGCTGCATGGCCCAGCATGCGGAACTTCCCCAACCAGGGATTGAACCCACGCCCCCTGCAGTGGAAGATGGAGTCTTAACCAGGAAGTCCTGGTTTTCTTATAAGAGGGAAATTTGGACACAGAGAGCTATGCAGAAAGAAAATGTTGTGAAAACGCTGGGAAGAGAACGTCATATGAAGGCACAGAGACACAAGACCAGGTGACAACAGAGACAAGAGATTGGAGTGATGCATCCACAAACAAAGGAAGGCCAAGGGTTGCCAGCAACCACCAGAAGCTAGAAAGAAGACAGGAAGTATCCCCCTAGAGTCTTCACAGAGAGCATGACCTTGCTGACACCTTAATCTCAAACTTCTAGCCTCCACAACTAAGAGAGGATACATTTCTATTGCTTTCAGCCACTCTGCTTGTGGTACTTGGTTATGGCATCCCTAGGAAACTAATATAGCTGGTAAGCAGTCAGGGAAAACACAGAATGGATAATAATACTTTTCAGTGTCAATGTCAATTGACATACTTTTGTCAGTTGACATACAATTGTCAATTGAATACTTTTCAATTCAATGTCAATTGATCCTCACAACTACCTTGAGAAGTAGCAGGACAGTTTATAGATAAGTAAATGGATGATCAAAAGTATTAGCGGCTTGACAGAAGGTGGCAGAAACAGAATTTGAGATGAGTCCTGTTCCAACACTCTGATCCTAGTTAGCAAAATGCTTCATCCTTTCTCAACCTTTCTGAAGTTTCCTTCCCCATTCACAACTCCAACATCATCCTCTTACCTCCGGCAACTCAATTTCAGGAAGGCCACTGATCAGTGAATTCTACTAACGTCACATTTTCCAAGCTTATGCATTGTATAGCTTTAACTCTTATTATAGAAGGATCTTATCCTTCGGTGGGGAGGTTCAGGCACGTACAGTAGGTAAGAAAGACACGCTGGGGAAAAACAGGTCATTCCCCTTTCTACAGTCATAGAGACAAGGCAGCAACGTACGCCACTGACTCCAGTTTTCACGGGCAATTTCAGCAGAAAGAAAACAGACCTAACCTTTCTCAGGTTACACAGTTCCTCAGTTTTAGAATAAACAGGAACCCGATTCAATGTTCCTTCCATTAAACCACCTTGATTGTTCCTCCACAGACTGATTTGTAGATGCTACTAACTGCTTTCTTCTAGATTAAAATTAACTTTCAGCAGAATGACCACCAAATAAAAATTTGTCTGTACGTGTTCTTCTCTAAGGCATCAGTAGTACAGGCTTTGAAATCAGAAAGTCTTGGGGTCCAATCCTGGCTTGGCGGTGGGGCACTGGGAACATTACTTCGGTTCAAACACGTAAGGAGGTAACACCTACTTCCGATATTTCTTGCGAAGAATAAATGATAGGCAAAACACCTGGCACAGCAAATTTTGTCCCAAGACTGCAGGAATCAAAGCTTTTGGGGTTGTGACTTCTCTCAGCGTCCTCTGCGATGGAGAGGTTCAGCGATCTGACCACAGAAGCTCTCGAAAGGACCCCAGCCCCTGCGCCACTTGAGGGCGTGTCCGGAGGGAAGGACCCAGGGGTTGGCTCCGCCCCAACTCGGGGCACCCGGCGCGCCTGATCGCCTCGGTCCTCTGCATCCCCCGCATCCAGATCAGCAGCTGCCTGCACCCGTACCTTCCTAGTCCCCGGGACGCGGGCTCCTGCGACGGTTCAAAGCCCGATGCGGAGTGAGGCACAGCCAGGGACAGCCCGGGCCCCGTGCGCCGCGGCCACGCGAGGCCCCCGCCGTCGCCACCACCTGAGCGCCGTCGCCCCGGCCCCGCCCCCCGAGAGCCGAGAGCTGTCGGCAGACAAGGTGTGTCAGCGCCCGTCTCCTTACCGGCTTGTTTACTACCATGCCGCTGTACGAGGGCCTGGGGAGCGGCGGAGAGAAAACGGCGGTCGTGATAGACCTGGGAGAGGCTTTTACCAAGTGAGTGGCCGCGGCGCCAGCTGCCGTCGTCCCGAGGGGAGGGCGGGTAGCCGAGCCCCAGGCCCAGCCCGGGTCCTCGTCGCAGGCTCCAGAGGCGGCTTGTTCCGTCTCCACTTCTTCCCCCAGGACCCGCAAATGACGGCCCTTGTTACTTACACCGTGGGCGATGCAAATCCCGGGAATCCGGTGGAGCGGTCAGGTTCTGACTCCTAGAGAGGCCCAGGAGGCTTCGGGAAAGTTGCCTTCATTGCCGCCCCGGTCGTCACCCCAAACTGAATGGACCCTTTGGGGTCATCTATGCAGGGGATGACAGCGATGACCTAGGCCCCGCTTATCTGGCTTTATCTGCTTAGGGAGGTGGCAACCGAACTGTAATGCTTGATGACGACCTCCCGTTATTAAGCATTTATTGAAAAGAGATGCTATTGGTGTTGGAAATTCAAATATGTTTAAGACAGGGCTACTGCTTCCCAAGAGTAGGAAGTCGAATTAGGAAGGCTGAATGCATGAAAAACTGAAACCCTATAGATAATTCTCTAGAGTCTTCGTTGCTCCCACCCACCAACTCTTAGATTAGGAAATTTAACATTTTAAAAGGTAACTTGTAAACACTAGAGTAGTGGTTCTCAACCTTTTGGATGGCATAGATCCCTTTGACGACCGAAAGAAAGCCACAAATACACAAACCTTAAAATATTTGCACACAATTTCAGGGGTTGGAGGACCATCGCAGTGGTCCTTGGACTCCGGATTGAGAGCCCTTGTACTGCTCTCAAGAAAAAGGAACGTGACAACCAGAATTGCATCTTCTATCTGAAATGGAAACATTTGAAAAAATTTTGTATATATCTGAACAGTGCCTGACATGTAGTATGTATTTAATAACTATTTGTTGAACAAGTGGTCAAAAGAGCCTATTTAAGAATTGGAGGGAATTCCCTGGCACTCCAGTGGTTATGACTGGGCATTTTCACTGCCGAGGGCCAGGTTCAATCCCTGGTTGGGGAACTAAGATCCCACAAGACGTCCAGTGCTGCCAAAGAAAAAAAAAAAAACAGGACAGTTGGACTTCAGGTGCTCCAGAATTGGCTTAAACATAGTCCTTGGTTCATGTTATTCTCTTACTGTTCTAAGCAAGATGCTCCCATAATCATATTTTTTAATTTATTTTTAAAGGTTTATTTAAATACCATGGTAAGTACCTTGAGGCTAACACCCAAAGATAATTATTTTAGGTATGCTGCGGAAATGAGAAGTGGAACTACTATATAGGAGGACCGTTATTGACAAAGACAACAGGAGGGTGATAAGATGAGTTTATGCATCCTGGGGAATTTGAGGAGCACTGGTACAAGTCAAGTAAACGTGGGGATGTGACTAAAAGAAGATGGAGAGAGAGCTGTTTGGGAACAGGAGGAGAGCAGTACTGAAAACCAGACAGGACAAGGAAAGATAATATTAAGACCAGACTTACATGGCAATCCTTTTTAACAACATTCTTAGCAAAGTTTTGTTTTACGTGAAACAGAAATGGAAATACTTAAATACTCTAGAAAGGAGAATAGTTTTTTAAAAGGGATGAAATATTTTATGCAATTTAAAAAATGATAGCAGTGAAGACTAACAATATGGGCAGAATCTTATTTTATGAATTCATGATGTGTGAACAGTGTGATTATAATTATGTCACATATGCATAGTTTAAAAACCAGACCAAAGGAAATGCATCGATATGGAAGCTGATATTAGAATGATGGAATTATGAGTAACATGAATTACAGACATGAAGTCAGATAGTGGAGTATAGATTCAGGACCGTAGAGATGTGTTACCTAAAATTCAAGTAAAATTAAAAACAGAAAAAAAAGTAAATGCGACCCTAAAATAATACACTGGTTTATTTCACTGTCACTAATTTGAAACAATTTTATTTTTTACCCTTAATACATAATTATTAATAGATGGTATTAACTTTTCCTTAGTTTTTTTGTCCCTTTGAATACATCAGAGATGTTTCTAGATGTTTTTGTGACCACTGCTTTGAAAAAAATACAGAAAAACTTGTTTCTGTGACAAATATATAAAAAGAATGTTATAATAAGTTGAATTGTTTCAATGTTCTATTTGTTTGTAGATGTGGATTTGCTGGAGAAACTGGTCCAAGATGCATAATTCCTAGTGTGATAAAAAAAGCTGGCATGCCTAAGGTATTTTTTTATGACAAATTAGCAAAATAAATGCTGTACTGTAAAATATTTTTAAATGTGACTTTAAATAAGATTGACTAGAACAGTGCTAAATGTGTAGCTTAGACTGTATTCCAAGAAAACTTTTTTGATTCTTTATTTAGGTTTAATTTTGCATACCATAAAATTCATCTATTTTAAGTGTACGATTCAGTGATTTTTAGTAAATATATCGAGTTGTGCAGCCATCACCACAGTTCAGTTTTAGAACATTTTTGTCATTCCAGTAACATCACTAATGCCTGCTTATAGTTAATCCCCATTCCCACCCCGAGCCAACCACGGATGTTCTTTGTCTCTATAGATTTGCTTTTTCTATTTAATTTATATAAATGAAATTATATAACATTAAGAGAAAGTTTTTGAGCTCAATAAAATAATTGCCTGAGCCTTGTAATGTAATTATAGAATCATTTTATTCTTACCCTCTTCAGAATATGAGCCAGGTCCTCATTTCTTTACCTGTAATTCAAACGACCTGTGAAAAACACATTTTTTAAAAGAAAGTCTTGCCAAAGTTAATTTTGCAGAGTAGGAATTGTGGAACAATAGAAAGAATAATTTTACATGCCATAAAATTTGCCTGTAAAATCAATACAGATTTTTCTACCATAACTTAATGTTTGCATTCCTGAAAAACCTCTTCTTGATAGCAAACAAAAACAGGTTTTGGGGAAAAATAGGTTGGGGTAGATTATTTAAAACCCGTGAAACTTTGTAATCCGAGCATTAGAAAAACAAAAATTAATACCTCAGGAAAAAATTGGAATAGCTTTGAGTTGCGATTGAGTGTGGCTGGAAGCTCTCTTGGGGATATTTAAAATAAAATGAAATAATTGAAACTGTTGGTTGGTGGGTGCTGAGACAATGCAGACATAAAAATGAGCTCTGAGCCTCTCTGGCTATTGTTAAAGTGGGACCAGGAAGAAATGCAGCCCAATAAAGAGTCTTGAAGGGGTCCACTCTGTTACGGGAGCCCCTGGTACACGGGATCATTTAAACTTTTTAAAAATAGATCTGAAAGAATGCTGATTTGTGTGACCACTGAGTTGATGACTTTCTTTACCTTGATGAAGGTTATAACTCTGCTGTCATCATTTCAGCTCCTCTTGCCTAATATGAACTGTACAACCTTCACATCATATAGACATTATTCCCTTATTTAACAAATATGAGCATATTTGTTTTCATAAAAGCACATATTGGAGCAGGATACAGTAAATGGAGCCCTTGTGATGTGTTAGTGTTGACTTAGCACCCATGGTTTGGTAGTGTTTACTTTAGTGCTAATGGTGCTTGTTTTCATTTTTGCCACACATATTTATGAGCTGTTTACTTTGTTCCTGGCACTGTATCAGTTGAAGGAGGATATATCATAAGCAAGCCAGAAGTAGTTCTTGCCCCATGGAGTTTGTAGTCTAATGGGAAGGTAGACATTTTACAAGTAATTAAGTGGGGTGATACTACAAAAGGAAAAGTGTCAATGCTTTGGGAGTAAATAACAGGGACTGAACCAAGTGTGGAGTATTTGAGGAAGCCTTTGATGCTTTTTAATTGATGCTGCTTTTTATCAGTGATGCCAGAATAATGTCAGATGGAAGAAAAATGTGATGAGTACAGCTCTTTACTTACTGTGGACACAGATTTTTATTCCATAAACCAAAACATTTTGTCATCTTGGACATGCCAGTTCTTAAACATTTCTAATTTAAGTGATTAATCTATTTTTGATGTTTTTATCTATTCTCAATACAAATTGCTTTTGACTTATTACCAGAAAATCCTTTAGAAAAATAAATTAGCATGTTTTAGTTTGAGATTATTTTATTATTATAAATTAATAAATCATTTTAATTTTTTATAGCCTATCAAAGTTGTACAATATAATATCAATACAGAAGAATTATATTCCTACCTAAAGGAATTCGTCCACATACTGTATTTCAGGTAAAATGCAATTGTGTTTCCCCCCCGCCCAGCTTTTCCTAGTGCCCATCATACTGATATTTGGTTGTATTATTTCTAATGCAAAAAAAAGGTTAATTTCCATTGCCATTTTAACTTTCTTATTTTCAATCTTTTAAAAAATATATTTGAAGACTAGGAAACTAGCAAGCATAAGGAAATATTGAAAATAAGTCAAATGTCCATTAATAAAGGGGATTGGATAATTTAATTATTGTACATCCATATAGTAAAACACTATATTGTCATTTAAAAAGTTCTGTGTCTATATGTACTGATACAGAAAGATGTCTTAGATATTCTGATAATTGAAAAAAGCATGTTGCAGAACAACATCTATGGAATGAATATTTTTGTTAAAATATATGCGTATACATACACAATAATGAAAATCTATAAACTGCTGTAAGTGAAAGTTTCTGCGTAGTAGGGATATATGGTATTTTTGTATTTTCCAAGTTATAAGCTTCTATAATATTTGGAGTCTTTTGAGCATATACTACTTTTGTAGCTTAAAAAAAGAAAATATCTTTTTAATGGCTCAAGTCAGTATTCATAATAGGCTATAGTTTTTGTTTTCTGAGATAAATGAGTTAATAATGTAAATTTCCTGACACAGTACATGGCATGTAGTAAGAGTTCAAAAATGTTATCTTTCTGTGGCATATATATTGATATATACCATGGAATACTACTCAGCCATTAAAAAAAACCAAAATTTTGCCATTTGCAGCAACATGGATGGATTTGGAGGGCATTATGCTAAGTGAAACAAGTCAGACAGAGACTGAAAAACACTATATGATATCACTTCTTTGTGGAATCTAAAAAATACTACAAACTATTGAATATAACAAAGAAGAAGCAGACTCACAGATATAGAGAGCAAACTAAGGGCTACCAGGGGCGACATGGGGGTGAGGGAGTGGAAGGCACAAACTACTGGGTGTATGATAGGCTCGGGGCTGTATTGTACAACACAGGGATAGAGCCAATATTTTGTAATAACTGTGAATGGAAAATAACCTTTCAAAACTGAATAAAAAATTTAAAAACATTTAAAAATTAAAAAATGAAAGCGTTATCTTTCACGGATAATAAAATGAAGATGTCTTTTTGTTGTAAAGCTTCTTAAGTGAAGGTGGTATGATTTCTCTAATCTTAACAAATTGCATTATGTACCAAAATAAATACAAACTTTTATTTACTTTTAAAAACAAAACTATCACTTTTCAGGCATCTATTGGTGAATCCCAGAGACCGCAGAGTTGTGGTTATTGAGTCGGTATTATGTCCTTCCCACTTCAGAGAGACACTCACTCGTGTTCTTTTCAAGTATTTTGAGGTACCTGTTTTTTATGTTGTTGTTCTTAGTAGGTACTCAAAGCTTAAACTAAAAGGTCCTCATTTTATTTCCTTCATTGGAAAGAGGAATTGGATGACGAAATAAACTGAATCCTTTACAAATTGACCGTTTATTTTCTTTCTTTGTGTGGTTATTTCATGTGTAATAAGCATTTCATCTAATACTTAGATAATTGAAGGTTTCTTTTTATTGTTGTTTCCCTTGTTTGTTTATTTTAGTACAGGTTTTAAGTTTTGGGACTTTTTTCTGAAAGTAAAAGTTATAATCTGTGCTGTGAAGTTGATGTTTTTCTTCCAGGTCTTTTCTAGTTTTCATTGTTTAGTTATGCTGGATGTTCTAAATTATCCAATTCTTTCATTTTAGGCTTTAAATTCCCCTTAAATGGAGTATACAAATAATGTCTCCTGTAGATAAGTGAGCAGTGCCAGGAGTGACTCTTATATCCTGATATTAGTAATATTACTTGTAGCTTTCATTTTATAGGAGTCAAGATTACTTTAAAGACCAAAATTATGACTTAAATGATTACATTTCATAGTAGGCCAGAATCTTTATTATTTAACTTTTAAAAAAAATCTCTGCCATAGGAATTTAGAGTTTTTCAGCAATTTGGAAGAGTGTATAAAATGTGTATAGTATATAAGAAATTAAGCACATGTAAATGTAATTTTCATAATTCTACTGAACACAAAATATATCAAAAATCACAATGTATTTCTGAGATAAGGGCAGTTAATATTTCTAAGTTATAATATAGTAAGACAGGCACAGAGAAACAGGTTACATACTCTCCTGTACTTACTGATGTCACTAATTCAGGAATTGGGTTTGCAATAGGGAGAACACAAAACACAGCAGGAAGTCACTTTAGCTCTTATCTGAATAAAATAGATGATTTTCTGTATTTTTACTTGAACTTAGCATTTTAGTTATATTTATGTTAGTATGCTTATCTGGTATATAACCAGAATACCTGCTGTACTTTTAGATAAAGGAAATATAGCCATTATTTTGTTTGCCACTTGGTTATTATGGACTTGCATATTTTGATTGAATATTTACCTGATATTTGGGATGTCACCAGATCTGGCAGATTTCACTGAAAAATGTCACTTAGAGCTAAGGATTTTTGTAGTTCTTCAATTTAGTTTCAACTGCTATATTATAATACTTTTAGAATATAGTTCATATTGTGAACTTTGTGAATGAGGACAATCAAGAATTCTTCTCTATTTCTATTTTGATGATAAGCATCTCTTTATTTTTTAAATTTAGCATCTTCCTTTGAATGTATGTTTCTGGACCTCTTTTATCCTTTTCAGTTTTCCCTCCAAAAGAGAGAGAACTGAATTAATAAAAATGCTTCATAATTGTCATTTCAGAATGAAAAGACTTAGAGAACTTAAAGAGTGTTTCTGTTTATTATAGTGTATTTTGTTTATTGTGTAAATTCAAATAAATCAACTAATTCTTAATTTAGTGCCATAAAATGGTTGATTAGGTATCATAATTATGAATTTTTTCAAATATATTTGAAATGTAAGGGAAACACCTTCAACTACTGACATTCATTCTGGTTTTGTTGTTGTTTTGGATTTGTTGTTTTCTAGGTTCCATCTGTCTTGCTTGCTCCAAGTCATCTAATGGCTCTTCTTACACTTGGGATAAACTCTGCCATGGTCCTGGATTGTGGATATAGGGAAAGCCTGGTGTTACCTGTATCTTTTTTGTAAACCAGCTAATTTTGCAGATTTTACTCTACTTTAGAATAATTAGGCTTATTACAAATTGTTTTTATTGCATCAAGCTATTTTAGTTTATCATGTACAAATATGACATATGTGGAAAAAATTCACAGGATTGTGAGACTTAAATTTACTTTTTGTAGAAATTGTCATTATGACTTGGTCCCAGTATAAACTTTAGAGATCAGACCTATTATGTTCAGTTTTTAAGAGGAATATCAGCTAATTAGGATGTGTCAAAGAAGATGGGTAGGATAGTCAAGTTCTAAGAAAAGATCATATGAAGAATAACTGGAAACAGAAATGAGAAAGTTAGGGACTTCCCTGGCAGTCCAGTGGTTGAGACTTTGCCTTCCAGTGCAGAGGGTGCGGATTCGATCCCTGGTTGGGGAGCTAAGATCTGACATGCCTCACGGACAAAAAGCCAAAACATAAAACAGAAGCAGTATTGTAAGATATTCAATAAAGACTTTAAAAATGGTCCACGTCAGGAAAAAAAAAAAAAAAAAAAGGCAGATGTAGATTAGTGGTTACCAGGGGCTAAAGGCAGTGTAGAATAGGGGAATGAAAAATAAATAAATAAAAATAAAAAATTTTAAAAAATAAATGAGAAAGTTAAACCAAAGTTAAAACTTAAATGACAACGTGAATTCTGCTTTCAAATAGCTGAAGGGCTCGCTGTGGAAAAGTAAATAGATTTTTTTTTCTATTTCCTGAGGCTGTGATGGGGGCAGTATGACAGCTAAGCTTCTTTCTAGTTGTATGAATTTGGTCAAGTAGCTTAATCTCTTTTGGGCTTAGTTTCCTCATCTGTAAAATGGGAATTATAATAATTCTGCCTCATGGGGCATTGTGTGACTTGAGTGAGATAATGTATGTAAAATATTTAGCATAAGACCTAGCACATAAATTGCACAGTAAGTGCTATAGTTTTTATATCATTTGCCATTAGGAAGAACTCCCTAGTAATTTAAGCTGTTCCAAAATGAAATTACTGACTATAAACTGGTCCATTCCCCATCATTAGAAGAATTTAAGTAGAGTATAGGTAAACATCTCTTAGAAATGTTACAGTAGACATTTGCTACATTTGAAAAGGAGTTTGAAGTACATAAATGCAAAACTCTTGCAATTTTGAGACCTATGTGTGTATTTATTAGAAGAAGTACTCATGGGAAGGAAATCAAGAATCATTAGCTCCTAAAGAACTAAATTAGGCAATAGCTTTTTTAAATATAAGTATTTTGTGTGTTAGTCCCTGCAACAAAAGTATTATTCTCTTCATTATATGAGTAAGATGATTGAAAGTTGAGATGGTAGTTGACCCAAGTTAATAGAATTGTATAGCCGAGATATAAACCCATGTTTGTCTCCAAAGCCAGTGCTCTTAACAATATACTTTTTTCTTTTTCATAAATAATGTACTTATGAAACATCAACAAAAACAATATATAAAATAAAGTAGCAAACCCACAGTACAGTATTGTCCACTGTCCTCTCAGCTCTGATAGAAATACAGTGTGAGACATATGTAATTTAAAATTTTTCTAAGAGCTACAGATTTTAAAAGTTCAGGGGCTTCCCTGGTGGCACAGTGGTTGAGAGTCTGCCTGCTGATGCAGGGGACACGGGTTCATGCCCCGGTTCGGGAAGATCCCACATGCCGCTGAGCGGCTGGGCCCGTGGGCCGTGGCCGCTGAGCCTGCACGTCTGGAGCCTGTGCTCTGCAACAGGAGAGGCCATTAGTAGTGTATTTTATCTAGCCCAATGTATTTAAAATACTATCATTTCAATATATAGTCAATATAATAAATTATAATGAGATATTTTACAGGTTTTTTTTTTATTACTAAGTTTTCTGTGTTTGCTGTGGAGGTTATTCTTACAGCACATCTCAGTTTGGACCATATCATATTTGGACCAGCCATATTTCAAGTGCTCAATAGCCACATGTGGTCAGTGGCTACACTGTTGGACACCCAAGCTCGAACAAATGAATTCTGTGTGTGTGTGTGTGTGTGTGTGTGTGTGTGTGTGTGTGTGTGTGTGTGTGTATGTATATGTTTAACTGTTTTCTTTGGAGAAGTAAAAGACTCTTTGATTTTTCTGTAACTCTTTTTAAAAAAAGAAATAAGAATTTGCCAGCCAAGCTGATTTAGAACAATAATACAGAGGTGAAGAAAATACTGAGGGAAACACATTTTACCTCCTAAAATAGTAATACCCTTGACTACCTTATAGATATATGAAGGAATCCCAGTACTAAATTGTTGGGGAGCACTACCCCTAGGAGGAAAAGCTCTTCACAAGTAAGTTTCTTGGCATTTAGCACATTTGCTTCACCTGTGCCAAAAAACATGCAAATTTTTTTACAGTGATCAATAGAGGACTTGTAGTATGGACATTTAATGTTATTTATTCCATTCTTTACTAGCCTTGAGTATATTCATCTTTTAAGGGTAAAACCACTTTTATTTAAAGCATCATGATCTGTTATGAAGTAAAAGTATTAAATAAGAAAAGGATATTAGTTGAATTATTGTAATTCCAGTAACTTTTTTTTTCTTTTTTAATCTTCAGGGAGTTGGAAACTCAGCTATTGGAACAATGTACTGTTGACACAGGTGCTGCTAAAGAACAGAGCCTTCCCTCTGTGATGGGTAAAATCATTATAAACTTTGAGTGGTTTACATTCCCTTTTCGTTCAACTCATTCCCCCCCCCCCCGCATTGCATAGCTATTCTCTTTTTCTCACATCACTCTGATGACATGGCTCCAATTATAAGGTCATCATTGAGCTGTTAATCACCAAATCCAGTAGTTGAATTTTATTCATTCTTTCCAGAACTTTTGACATTATGGATTGTCATATACTCTTTTTTAAAAAATTTTATTGAAGTATAGTTGAATTACAATGTTGTTAATTTCTGCTGCATAGCAAAGTGACTCAGTTATACATATATATACTTTTTTCATATTCTTTTCCATTATGGTTTATCACAGGATATTGAATGTAGTTCCCTGTGCTATACAGTAGGACCTTGTCATTTATCCATCCTATATATAATAGTTTGCATCTGGATTATCACATACTCTTTTTTTTTTTTTTTTGCGGTATGTGGGCCTCTCACTGCTGTGGCCTCTCCCGTTGTGGAGCACAGGCTCTGGACGCACAGGCTCAGCGGCCATGACTCACGGGCCCAGCTGCTCCGCGGCATGTGGGATCTTCCCGGCCCGGGGCACGAACCCGTGTTCCCTGCATCGGCAGGCGGACTCTCAACCACTGCGCCACCAGGGAAGCCCTATCATATACTCTTTTTTTTTTTTTTATTTTTTCAAAATTTTATTTATTTATTTATTTTTGGCTGTGTTGGGTCTTCGTTCCTGTGCAAGGGCTTTCTCTAGTTGCGGAGAGCGGGGGCCACTCTTCATCGTGGTGCGCAGGCCTCTCACTGTCGTGCCTCTCATGTTGCGGAGCACAAGCTCCAGATGCGCAGGCTCAGTAGTTGTGGCACATGGGCCCAGTTGCTCTGTGGCATGTGGGAATCTTCCCAGACCAGGGCTCGAACCCATGTCCCCTGCATTGGCAGGCAGATTCTCAACCACTGTGCCACCAGGGAAGCCCCCTATCATATACTCTTGATATTATCTCTTCCCTTGGCTTTCAGGACTTTTCTTCCTTTATGGTTTACTCTTATTTCTCCAAATATTCCTTCTTAATTTCCTCTGCTCTTGCTTTCTCTGCTGATATTCTTCTAGGGATTTGTTTTTTGTTCCTTTTTTTCCTCCTACTGTCTTTTTAAAAGTGATCTCATGTGTTCCCGTAACTTCAGCTACATCAATATGCTGTTGATTCTTAAGTGTATCACTGGGCCCAACCCTTCTTCGAAACTTCATATTCATATTTCCAATTGATTATTATATATAAACTAGGCATCCCTCTCGGCACCTCAAACTTAAGACTTCCAGAAGTAA
>NW_006792881.1:2018232-2039176 GCF_000442215.2 Lipotes vexillifer | reverse complement strand
CTTTCCCTAAATTCATTTTAACAAATCATGGTTAGATAAAGATAATATCTTACTGAGCTCCCATTTTAGATAACTGGGAGTTTATCAGTCCTTTCAATTCTCCCTCAGAAATCTCTTTTTCATCTCTTTTTTTTTCTGTCCTCCACAACACAGAACATCTGAAAACAAAGACGTCAACTAGGTCCTCATTGCTTCTTGCTTGGATTATTACAGGAGCCTACTTTTTGGACCCATTTAGTCTATTTCACACTGTTAGCAGGAATAACATTCACAAAATTAATCTGATTACATTTCTCTTTTGCTTGAGAAGTTTTGCTGGCCCCCACAGGTTAAAATCCAAATTATCTGTTTGATATGCATGTTTCTTCACAGTCTGACTTTATTCTACCTCTTAGCTTTAACTACTAAACTCAACCCTTTGCACCTTATTTCAGCTACAGTAAATTTCATACATCTTCCTGGCACCATTGTTCTTCGACAACCCTGTGCGTTCATTTATACTATTTCTTTACCTGGGATGTTTTTCTTTACCTATTTGGGTTTTTGATCCCTCTACATGACTCAACTGAAAGATCATCTTAATTATGAAACCTTCCTCATGTTCCCTAAGCAGAATAAATTGCTCCCTTCTCTGTTACACTCTCAGCAGTATTTATTATAGTACATATAACAGCCTCATTTACCTGATAACTATTTCCCTCAATAGACTTTGAGAATCCCTGTCTTATTTATTTTTCAAGTGCCTGAGCACTGAATAAATGTTGGAAAGAGAAAGGTGGGTTGTTAGGACATTTATCCTTGCATATATTGTTTTCCTGTTGTTCTTTAGGTAGTTAAGATAATAGCACATTCTTCATTCTGTAGATCAGATTATTTTTCTATTCCAGATAAACTTTGTTACCTTTTTAGTATATCATGATGACAGTTAGTTAATAAAAGATATCCAAAGGTAATAAGTTTAGTGTAACATCCCAAATCCCATTTTTTTTTTTTTTTTTTTTTTTTTTTTTTTTTTGTGGCCATGCCATGGCATGTGGGATCTTAGTTCTCCAACCAGGAATCGAACCCATGCCCCCTGCAATGGAAGCGCAGAGTCTTAACCACTGGACCGCCAGGGAAGTCTCCCAGATGTTTTTAATAAAGCTCTTCACTAAAACTGTGACATTTCCTCAAAATTCTAAACTGTATGTTCTTGGACACCCCTTTTTTTAACCAACTGTCTTGGACTGTGATTCTAATCTTTCCCTCTCATATGCCCCAAAAATCTTGAGTCTGCAATCCTGATAATTGAGGAATTAAATCATATCACTGTTTGCTGAAGGATCCACTTAGGAAGATCAGAAATGCAAATGTATTTTAAATATCTCTTGTCAAGGTCCTTAGCAAAGATTAGATATAAGTCTTACATATACTGGGATATCCTTAAGTGAACTTTGAATGAGCCTCTCTCATTTAGTATTTAGAACCTAGTTCAAAAAAGAATGAATATACTACCTTAAAACTTACAAAGACTAACCTAAGTACATTGATTTGAAAAGTGTACAGTTGAAAAGTAAATTATATATAAAATATTATACTTCTTATTCTCCTAAATTAGCTGAAATTTAAATATGATTTTTCAAAGCCAGAGCCAGTGAATGCCTCTTATTTCTACTCATTTGCAAAGTTTAAATGGCTGTGATTATTCCCTAAGATTGAAAAGTCCCTTCCCAAAGCACTATCTACGCCCAGCTAAAATAAGCCCTTTATTTTGAAGCCTGCCTTCCATGTTGCCTAAAGAAAACTGTTTTTCATATTACCAAATGTCTCTGGCACATGTTGGAATTTATTTGAATATTCCTAGAGAGAGTTTAGCACATGTGAAAAGTTATGGTTTTTAGCACTTATTCTTAAATTTGCAGGTTCTTATAATCTAGTTACATTTCTCTTATCTATTCATAGCCAGGTTTAAATCATTTTGGAAATCTTTATCCCCCTGTGAGATAAATTTTAGCATTTAACAATAGGAGTCTTCAAACTTTTTGATCACACACTGGCCGCATAGTAAAAAAATTTTGAGCATGTACCTGCAATACATAAATATGTCTATATTTATTTATAAACTATATGTGTATCATTATTACTATATTACAAAACACAAAGGTAATTTGGAAATTTGGAAAGGACAATATAATAAAGGTAAAATAATAATTCTCAAGTCATACTTACTAATGGTAAATTTTTTTTGCTCCCTCTCAGAAAAGCAATGTGATTAAATATTGTTTATTATTTTTTAAAGGTTATGGCTTAACATTTTGGAAGTGTGGTTTTAATTTTATCTTAATTCTTTGTTTCAGTAGCTGTCATAACGTAAAGATGTAGCTAACAAGATATGTAGCTCCAGATGGAAGAAGTGCCTGATTACCCTTATTAAATCATGATTCCTTTTGTAGCTATAAATTTCTATCTTCATTGATATAAATAATTTGTTCTTACAGATCAATCAAAATATTTTTACATACTTAACAATGAGTTTAAAATTCTGAGTTTAGAAGATTCTAAACTTAGAAAACTTTGTTTCTGAGTCTGACTTGGAAAACTAGGTTTATTGGCAACAAAATCACATAACAGTGGTAACATATGCAAATATTATCTTCTAAAGTCATCCTGTATTATATAGGTTTCTTTGAATAGGTACTTTCTCACTCATTTTTTAAAATGTCACATTTACCTTGAAAAAAATTAAAAGTCTGTGTGTCATCCTTTTTACAAATATATATTAGGTTAGCATGTCACTGACAGTCATTTATTATCACAGAAAAGGTAAGCAAACTTGAAACTTCACTTTTTGTAAAAGAAAAGTAAATAGCTCATGTTTAAGCCCTACCATTTCTTCTAAGTACTTTAACACAGATAACCAGCAAATCTTTTTATGGTAGAAAATATTTTCTTGGTCAATTCCTATCTACTGCCAATTATTCTATGATATTTTTAAGGTCTTATTTTTATCAAATTTATGAGTATTAGTGACATTCTTCAGCACCTTGTGCACATCTGGCTTCAACTTCCATGCTTTGGCTTGGCTTCGAATGCTGAAATTTCTTCCCTAAAAGCAAAGTTGATCTTTTTATTTGGCTTTTAAAAAATTATGGTACTTTTTAATTTTTTTTAGGTTGCTGAAATGGAAAATGGAAATGTAAATGCAATTTTATAGACTGTTTCTGCTTATAAAGTTCTGTAGTTCTAAATAAAAATTTCTGTTTTAGGTTCAATTCCAGAAGGTATCTTGGAGGACATTAAAGGTAAACTAAGTTCCCATTTTTGTCCCCTTCATCATTAAGTATTCATTTGGAGGGCAAGTGTTTCTAAGTATTTACACAGATATAAAATATATTAAATTCATAATGTAATATCCTAAAAATATTTAACATTTAGGCTATAGAATAACGTAAATAAGATTTTGGTTTCTCTTCAGATTTATGGAAACTTTTGGTATTACTTTTTTTGTTTTGGCCACACCATGCGGCTTGCGAGATCTTAGTTCCCTGACCAGGAATAGAACCCAGGCCTTCAGCAGTGAAAGTGTGGAGTCCTAACCATTCGACCACCAGAGAATTCCCTTTTGGCATTACTTTTGATGTATTATTATTTTTTTTAATTAATTAATTTATTTATTTATTTTGCGGTACGCGGGCCTTTCACTGTTGTGGCCTCTCCCATTGTGGAGCACAGGCTCCGGACGCGCAGGCTCAGCGGCCATGGCTCACGGGCGCAGCCACTCCGTGGCATGTGGGATCCTTCCGGACCGGGGCACGAACCCATGTCCCCTGCATCAGCAGGCGGACTCTCAACCACTGCGCCACCAGGGAGGCCTGATGTATTATTGAAGAAACTTCTCAATGATAGAGTATAGAGAGTTACTAGGGAATTAGTAGTTTTCACAGTATGAATTAGCTGTTATCTTACTTATGAAAGCCACTGATTTTATGTTGTTTAGCATTTTTTTAAACTCTAGTATTTTGAAGGTCATTTTTATAAGGTCAGTCATTTTACTGACTAAAGAAATTCTACAGTTGGGTAAAGTATATTAGATTCACTTTAATAAGATACATTACTTCTTTGCTAGAGTGTATTTTTATGATAATGTTTAAATTGAGTTTTCTGGTATTTTGATTCACTGAAAGGAAAAGCAGTTAAACTATAATGTAATGTTCTTCATTACTGAAAGTGTCATGTAAAATTAATACTCTAGAATATTTAATAGAGAATTAGACAATAATGGATTTTAGAGTTAAATGGGACCTGGAGATAATCTGGTACAATTGGGTCCTTGAAATATTAAATGATTTGTTTAGTGTCACACAATAGGTAGGGTTAGACCTAGGGCTGCAAAATGGATCTTGTTCTTCATTATATTGCTTACTTATGTTGTATAATTACCTAAAATTTTTTCAGTTATTATAAAATTTCAGTCATTTGTACATGCTTATTGCAAAAGCTCAAATAATACAGAAATATCTCAAGTGAAATAAATAGTTTCCCTTTCGTTCTTCCAGTCCTATCCCCCATGATGTAACAGTTGATAATTCCTTGGAATATTTCTTTCCATATAGCTTCCATCTTGTGAAAAGATGTTCAACTTTCCCATTACCCAGAGAAACATCAGATTGGCAAAAATTTGAAAGATAGACATTTAGTATTCGTGAGATTATGGGAAAATTAATATATTGCTATTAGTAAGAATTGAAAATTAAACTCTTTGGAAAGCATTCTGGCATATATATAAAAATTGAAAAGTGTGCATCCTATCTTAAGAGGGTATGTTGAATGAAATTTGGTGACTTCATAATAAGGAATATCATATAGCTTTTATTTGTTTTTTAAAATATGTATTTAATTTTTGGCTGCGTCGGGTCTTAGTTGTGGCACACAGGATCTTTTGTGGCGGGGTGTGGGTTCTCTCTAGTTGTGGTGCACAGGCTTAGTTGCCCCTGCATTGCAAGGTGGATTCTTAATCACTGGACCACCAGGGAAGTCCCACCATATAGCTTTTTAAAAGGAGGAGCTAGATGTATTGATTTGGAAGGATATCCATAATATATTAAGGGAAAAAGCATGTTGCTGAATAATATGTACAGTAGGAACCCGTTTCTATTAAAAACAAATATGCAGTCTATTAAAAACAAATATGCAAGAGTACACATACTCTTGCACGCTCATTTATATTAGTTACTTATGTAGTACCTACATTTTTTTCAGTTATTTTAAAATCCTTAAGTGTAATTTATCTGTTCTTAGATTTATAATTCAGTGAATTTGGTTTCCTTAAAGAAGAACACCTTCATATGCCAAGTATGTAAGATGTTGAAGTCTAAGTATTTACATTGCTTAGGTATGAGGACTTAAAGTATAAAATGTGTAAGTAACTTGAGCACGTAGCTTACTCTCTAGCATATTAGCATATTGTAAACTCTTTTTTTTTAAATTGAAGTATAGTTGATTTACAGTGTCTCAGGGTACAGCAAACTGATTCAGCTTTATATATATATATATATATATATATATATATATATATTTTTTTTTTTTTTTGGCTGTGCCATGCAATCTATGGGATCTTAGTTCCCCGACCAGGGATCAAACCCATGCATTGGGAGCACAGAGTCTTAACCACTGGACTGCCAGGGAAGTCCCCAGTTATATATATTCTTTTTCAGAATCTTTTCCATTATAGGTTATTACAAGATTTTATTGAATATAGTTTCCTGCGCTATACAGTTCTTGGCATATTGTAGATTCTTAACAAATATATTTTGAATTAGTAAACGAAAAGAATTTTGTATAATATATAAGTTTATGTCAGCATGTTTTGCAAGTCATTAACCAAATCATTAGATTTCTTGCTCTCAACATCAATTTTTAAAAATTAATTAATATATTTATTTGGTCTTCATTGCTGCACATGGGCTTTCTCTATTTGCGGCGAGTGGGGGCTACTCTTTGTTGCAATGCACTGGCTTCTCATTGTAGTGCCTTATCTTGTTGTGGAGCACGGGCTTTAGGTACACGGGCTTCAGTAGTTGGGGCACGCAGACTCTAGAGTGCAGGCTCAGTAGTTGTGGTGCACGGGCTTAGTTGCTCTGTGGCATGTGGGATCTTCCTGGACCAGGGCTGGAACCCATGTCCCCTGCAATGGCAGGTGGATTCTTAACCACTGAGCCACCAGGGAAGTCCCTCAACATCAATTTTGTCTCTACTTGAAAAAATTTTTTATTCCTTACCTATTTCTGAAAATAATTTGCACCCGCTTACTATAAAAGGTACTTTGCAACAGAAATAATCTTTAAAAGAATAAATGTTCATAGTGAAAAAAAAGAAGATATAGTATGCAAGAGGGAGAAAATTATCATGCCAGAAAACCCTAAACCAAGGAGTGTTACTGTAACTAAGACCAAAATTTAGCTTTGTGTTCTGACCAACCAACATTTTTAAAAAAGAATAGGATAGATAAATAAGATTAGATATAAATCAATCTGGTTCAAAGAGATATGCTGTTCAATTAGAATGGCTACATTTTCATGAAGCTAAAATTTATTTTTATTATGGTACTCTTTATACTAGGAATATCAAAGAACATAAGTTTCCTCAAATATGGTTTTGTTTTTTTTTAATGTGGCTTTGTGGAAGACGAACATGGAATATGTCTTATGATTCCTCAGTGAATGAAAAGTTTTCTATATGTTTATAAATTGTCATAAGCTAACTAAAGACGGAGATAGTTTACAAAATCGGAAGGAACAGATGATTAACATGTCCACTTGAATAGAATTGTTTTAACTGGGACATTGATTCAATCACAAACCATAACAATGTCTCCTTTTCTTTTAAGTGCGCACTTGCTTTGTTAGTGATCTGAAGCGTGGACTAAAAATCCAAGCAGCAAAATTTAATATTGATGGGAATACTGAGGTAAGCTAAAAATAAATGTATATTCTTTTTTTCAGAGGTTGTAATTTGTATACTTATGCTTATGATACTTATATTTCAGCGTCCCTCACCACCCCCAAATGTTGACTACCCATTAGATGGAGAGAAGATTTTACATGTCCTTGGATCAATCAGGTTAGACCTTAATTTTTATGAGCAAAATAATGAACTAAAATAAATTTTTGGCCTTAATATTTGTATAAGCCTTTAGTATTATTGATTTAATAATTATGTGTTTTTCATTAAGCCTCATCATTCATGATTTTTATTATTCGACTTTTTAATGTTTTAAAACTTAAAAAAAATTTTTTTCTGTTCTTCAAAGTAATTCAGAATCAACCATTCTTTGAGATGGAGAAAAAAGTAATGATACTTTAAAACAGGATTCATCAAACTTTTTCTGTAAAGGACCAAATGGTAAATACCTTAGGATTGGTGGGCCATATGGTCTCTGTTGCAGCTACTCAGCTGTACAGTTGGAGTGCAGAATCAGCCATAGGCAATGTGTAAATGAGTGAGCATGACTTGTGTTCCAATAAAACTTTATTTGCAAAAACAGACAGTGGGCTGGATTTGGCTTGCAGGCCATAGTTTGCTGACTCCTGCTTTAAAACAGTGTCTTGTTAGAAAGAATGCATTCTTCCAAATATACTAAATCTTTAGGACCAGTTAGTAATTAACCTTTTTATTATTCATTATTCGGTCTGATGATGCAATATAAGTTGTCAAGGACTTACATGATTATATTGGTAACAATGTAATTTTTGTTTATACCCAAGCTATATAAAATTTGTATTATAAAAGTTTCATCTGTAAAATATTAGATCAGAAGATGCACAGAAAAGAATTATATAAATATAGAATTTCCTGTTAGATTTTGAGATAATTAACATAGAGGTTGAGATACTAGAAGGATGAACATAAATATACAGATGTTAAAGATAGTAGGTTGGGGAAACAAAAAAGTGAGAATGTAACACGTTTTGGTAGTAAGTTTTTATCGTTTTACCTTTTATTTAAGTTATATTCACTAATTTACTACGTAAAAACTTCTCCTGATTGTTTAGTGGAGCCCAGAATAAGAGAAGAAGAAAATAAGTGTTTATTTTCTACCGTAATATTTCATTGCTTAAGTGATAATTGTTAAATTATGTCATTTCAATATCAAATTAACTGACAAAGATTTGGAAAAAGAAAACATGCTTTGTGAGTATTTAGCTCAACTGGTAGAAGCAAAAGTACGCAGGCATAGAGGCAAGTGGCTAACTAACTATGAGTGAGTGAGTGTTCAGCATACTGTAGACCTCAGTATACTGTACTAACAAAATCGACAGGAAGTAGATTGAATATCAGGAAGAGAATTTTATGTTTTGAAAAAGATTCAAAAATCTTTAAAGTAGGGCTTCCCTGGTGGCGCAGTGGTTGAGAGTCCGCCTGCCGATGCAGGGGACACAGGTTCGTGCCCCGGTCCGGGAAGATCCCCCATGCCGCGGAGCGGCTGGGCCCGTGAGCCATGGCCGCTGGACCTGCGCGTCCGGAGCCTGTGCTCTGCAACGGGAGAGGCCACAGCAGTGAGAGGCCCGCGTACAGCAAAAAAGAAAAAAAAAAAAAAAATCTTTAAAGTAGTATGCATAGTATGGTCCCAGTTTTATTTTAAAAGATATTGTATGTATATGTATATGTATAGCTTTATATTGCATTGGTTAGGGTTCAGTTTGTTTACCAGTTATACAAACCTGAAAATAGTGGCTTCAACAAGATAGAATTTGTCTATCATTTAAAAGAAGTTCAGAGGTAGATAGTCCAAGGATGGTATGATAACTGCTACCAGTGACCCAAGCTTCCTTCCACCTATCATCTTTGAGGTGTAGCCCTTGTCCTTGGGGTCCAGGGTAGTTGGTAAAGTTAGCTACTCCATCCGTGTTTCAAGCATGCAATCCTAGGAAGGAAAAGAGAAAAATGCTTCCTCTCCTTTTAAAGTAGGCTTTCTAGCAGTCCCACATACTACTTTTGCCTCCATCTCATTGTCCGGTACTTAGCTACATCTAGCTGCAAGGGAGGTTGCTAAATACAGTGTTTCAACTGGGGAGGGGCATTGTATCCAGCTTATAGGAGTTTTATCTTTTTTTATTTTCAAATAATTACAGATTCACAGGAAGTTGCTAAGATAATATAGAGAGGTCCCATGTACTCTTCACCCAGTTTCTCCCAATGGATACATCTTATGTAACTATAGTACAATATCAAAACCAGTAAATTGGCATTAGTGCAATGTGTATATATTATTCTGTGTAATTGTATCACATGTAGATTTCCATAATCAGCACTACCACGATCAAGATATAGAATTATTCCATCACAACAAAGATCTTCCTTGTGCTACCAAAAATAACCCTAATAGTTCTATATCTTTTAATTTGAAAATGAACAGGCACATGAACATTTTATTAGGCAACTAGCCATCTTTGCCATGTATTGTTTTTAAAAACAAAGAAATACTTTGGGCTGGGTGGGAGAGGGTCTTGTTTGGTTTTAAATCTGTTGTATCACTACTGATCTGCTTGTTGAATTCTACCAACTATTACAGAATTTCGCTCCTTTTCTGTTATTAGGTTTAAGGTGGACAAAATATTTGTAAATCTATACATAATAATAATAGTTATAGCTAGTATTTAGGGAGTACCTCCTATGTGCCAGGCACTGTTCTATTAACTCATTGAATCTCTATCACAACACCTGTGAGGCAAGTGCTATTATTTTTCTCATTTACAAATGCAAACACCTTGTGTTTTAACCATTACTCTACATTAATATAGTACTGGTACCTAAAAGTATGTCAGTAAATGGTATGTACTATGTCATATTATGTGATGCCAACAAAACACTGTCTGTTTTTAATCTCATTAGAGATTCGGTTGTGGAAATCCTTTTTGAGCAAGATAATGAAGAGAAATCAGTTGCCACTTTAATATTGGATTCCCTTATGCAGGTACTTTTATTTTGTAAAAGGTTTCAATTTATGAATACAGCCCTTTACAGAGAAATTTTAAAAATCATATTGTCTGTATTTTTAATTTTAGCCATTAGTTACATTTTTTAGCTTTTATGTGAAGTTTTTTAGTTAATGAGTTTTACTTTGGCACTTATATATGGTACCCACAACATTTCAAACCCGGGATAATACGTTCTATAGACACATCATGTATTTTTTCCATGACAACGATAACAGATTTTTATTTTGTACCTCGTATGGTTTGTAGTTTCTTCAAATGCAGGTTTGTGTAGTAGTAAGTTTTTCATTCCACAAGGTATATGTCTCTTTTGTTTAATGACTGTGGGACCATAGAACTCCTATAAAATACTATCACTTTGGGAGATATTGTCTACCTCTATGGCTCTACTTGAGGACTTCATGAAAAACATAATGTCATTGAAGGACTGTAGCATTCCTGATGCTTAGAGAGAACTGATGTGGAAACAATTTTTCTAAGAATGTTATCTTCCCACTCGATAACAGGCTCTGGATATAGTGGATAATAGTACCTTAGAAAAATTAGGTTTCCACATGTTTTCCTTACCAAAAAAGAAACGAAAAGTTATTTCTTCTCATGTTCTTTGCTCAGCTCAGTCATTCTACCCTGAAAATGAGAATACTCCCATATTACTACTATATTCCCTGTGGAATTTAAAAGTCTACACTATTAGCTTTTTAAATCTTTAGGGATTTATATAAGTACATGGTAATATTATCATGGGGTTTATTTGCCACTTGAAAAACTCTTGTTAAAGAAACCTTGCTGTAGCCCTTTTTGGGGGGCGGGATGAACTAGGAGATTGGGATTGACATATATACACTAACATTATAAAATAGATAACTAATAAGAACCTGCTGTATAGCACAGGGAACTCCACTTAGCTGTACAGCAGAAACTAACACAACACTGTACGATAATTATACCTCAATTAAAAAAAACAAAAAGAAAAAAGATAAAAGGGCTTCCCTGGTGGCGCAGTGGTTAAGAATCCTCCTGCCAATGCAGGACACGCGGGTTCAAGCCCTGGTCCGGGAAGATCCCACATGCCGTGGAGCAACGAAGCCCATGCGTCACAACTACTGATCCTGCATGCCACAACTACTGAAGCCCACACGCCTAGAGCCCATGCTCCACAGCAAGAGAAGCCACTGCAATGAGAAGACCACACACTGCAATGAAGAGTAGCCCCCGCTCGCCACAACTAGAGAAAGCTCGCACACAGTAGCGAGGACCCAATGCAGCCAAAGACAGATAGATAGGTAGATAAATAGATTAATTAATTAAAGAAAAGAAACCTTGCTGTGGCCTTTTTTTGTAATACAAATGATCACCTAATAATCTGTATATTTTCTTAAATTCAATCAAGCATTATTTATAGTTAATTCTTTTTTTCTTTCTCTTTAATAACAGTGCCCAATAGACACTAGGAAGCAACTAGCAGAGAATTTGGTAGTCATAGGTGGCACGTCTATGTTGCCAGGATTCCTCCACAGACTACTTGCAGAAATAAGGTATTTGGTAGAAAAACCAAAATATAAAAAAACACTTGGCACCAAGACATTCCGAATTCATACTCCACCTGCAAAGGCTAATTGTGTAGCCTGGTTGGGAGGTAAGAACTGCTTTTTTTTCTTTTTTGTTTTTGTCTTTGTTTTTGTTTTGTCCATACCACGTGTCTTGCGGGATCTTAGTTCCCCGACCAGGGATTGAATCCAGGCACCCCAGCAGTGGAAGTGTGGAGTCCTAACCACTGGACCGCCAGGGAATTCCCAAGAATTTCACTTTTAAAAATAATGATTATGTAGTAATTGGTTCCTGAATGACATTACTAATGGTTATATTAGAACAGATGATTCATTGTTCGAAATTGTGTACTTAGTAAACTAATAGAACTATTAAATAATTTCCTTTGAACATTTACTTTTCCTTATATTATTAGTTTTCAGAATTATATACTTATTTCTCTTATCATTTGCACTTCTATTTTTTTTTCAGTGAACTCTGTCCAATTAAAGTCATCCCGAATAATGATAGTGATAGCTATGCATTTATTTTAATTATGCTACCATTGCTTAAAACACTTGTTTTAATTCCTTACAAAGCTAATTTGTGAGCCATATATGAAAACTGATCTCTTTATTTTATAATTACACTATATTTTGTGACTGAGTTTATTGAATGTCTTAGGAAATGATAGTTTTATTAGTTTTATTGAAATACGGAAATAGCCTAATAAAGAGACTACTTTGAAGAGAGAACAATCAGAGATGTGTATATTTGTGTAAGTTCTGATATGTGTCTTATGATGCAGTTACAGCTCATAGGTATCAGGATCATTTAGAGAGAAAAAACAAGTCTTGAGATTTTAAATTGATACGTATTATATTTCTTATAAAGTAGAATTTGTTCAAAATGTAATTTTGATCTAGGAAGAATGGATTTAGTCACTAAGTTATTTTTTTGAAACTGCCTTGTGGGTCTTTATAAGGTCTTCAGCATAGACTCTTAGGATATACTATGGTTGGCTTATTGAGTTTTGCACTGCTGTTTTTTTACTGACATACAATCTTAGAGTGTGGCAAAGAAAACTAAGATTATTATTTCTTGTGTTTACACAGAGTTGAAAATACTTTCCACCTTACTCTACCTCACTCTACCTGCATTTAAGCACAGTAATACTTATCATTTTCACTATAATCTAGTTTAGAACATTTAAGTTAGTTTCAACACAGGAGTTATGGCTTAGCCTGTTTTTCAAAATATAGGATATAGAACAACTTAACCAGAATTAATTTGAAGGCTGTGAATATGCATTACTGAATTTTACCTATTCTCTCTTGTCATATAATGAAGTGGATGTATGTGTACATAAAATTTTCCAGTAAAAGTTTCCATATCATCTATAAAGATATGTTTACCACACAGGAGCTATTTTTGGAGCACTGCAAGACATACTTGGGAGCCGTTCAGTCTCAAAGGAATATTATAACCAGACAGGCCGTATACCTGATTGGTGTTCTCTTAATAACCCACCTTTGGAAATGATGTTTGATGTCGGGAAGGCTCAACCACCTCTGATGAAGAGAGCATTTTCCACTGAGAAATGAAAGTTTGATTAAAATTCAACTTTGCTTCTTTTCAAATATCTCATCAATTACAAGCAAACTGTACAAAGTATATAGGATGGTGTTAGAGACGACTTTAGTAGAAGTGCGTTTCTGTAATTTTACTTCACATTAGTATTTAATCATTTTGCCTTTGGTGTAATGGTAGAATGGTAGCTGATGCTTATTGAAATTAGTTGTATTTATATCAATAAAATATAGTAAAGCAGTTAATTTTGGAAGTTTGTTACATAGTTCATTTTTCCAAAAGAATAAAAACATTGTCCCTCCACAATTCACATAATCTGTCCTGGGCATTGGAGACTTCATTAATTTCATTGTGTTCAACAGTTATTTTATTTAAAGAATAATGTTACCATTTCCAGTTATTTCAAATATTAACATGGGTCTGTGTCTTAAAGTCCTTTTGTTTTCATGTTTGTGTCCATGTTATAATCTACTTTTGGGCTGAGAATGTTGGGTAGCATAGTTAAGCATTTGGTAAGGAAAATGGGGAAATGTTCACTTTTTAACTTTACAGTTTATTTTATGAATTGCTAAGAAAAAAGATTTCATTTTTATGCGGAGATACTCATTTTATGCATTTTTATGAAACTGCTTTATAAACATGTATTCATAATGTCTTTAATCTTCTCTTTTGTGCTTTTTATCTTCTAAGGCAGGGGTTCTTTGAAATATGTACTCAGTCATTATTTAATTTTTATTTTTGTTTGTTTTTCTTCCTTTGTTTTTAATGAACTGCCTCTTACTAGAATTTTGCTGGTTTCATTCTTTCTAAGTACCTATGAAGATGGGAAATATATGCATATGTATGCTCATAGTCCTGAAGACCAATTATGAATTTATACATTTTCTAGACTGTATATCCCAAGTCCATTTTTACTCATAGTTCAATCATTTTGATTGTCCTTTTTCTGGATCCTTCCTACTTTTGCTATATGATTTATGTATGAAGATACCAACACCAAGTCACACTTGAAAGAGCTGGTTCCTGGCATTAAGAACAGGAAAGGATTGGGGCTTCCCTGGTGGCACAGTGGTTGAGACCCCGCCTGCCAATGCAGGGGACACGGGTTCGAGCCCTGGTCTGGGAAGATCCCACATACTGCAGAACAACTAAGCCTGTGCGCCACAACTACTGAGCCTGCGCTCTAGAACCCGCGAGCCACAACTACTGAGCCTGCGTGCCTAGAGCCTGTGCTCCGCAACAAGAGAAGCCACCGCAGTGAGAAGCCCAGGCACCGCAACGAAGAGTAGCCCCCGCTCGCCACGACTAGAGAGAGCCTGCGCACAGCAACGAAGACCCAACGCAGCCAAAAATAAATTAAATATATTAAAAAAAAAAAAATAGGAAAGGATTCGTGTGTGTGTGTGTGTGTGTGTGTGTGTGTGTATTACTTTTAAAAATACTACTAGCTCTACTTTGTCACCATGTAATACTACTTTAGTAGCCCCAAACTAAGATTCATTCAGTATTTATTGACTCTACTGTGTACCTAGTATAGTTTTAGATTCTATAACTGCTGCAACAGGAAGACATGGACCTTTGCCCTTAGAGGGGTTACAGGTTAGCAGAAGTGGATGTGTACACAGGTGACGATACAAAACAGTGTGGTGTGTGCCATAAAGGGATCAATTGCTTATTGCTGATGTAGTTAGTTCTGACCAGGGAGCCAAGGAAGCCTTCATAGCGGAGGCTTTCGACCTTGTTCCTGAAGGATGAGGAGAATTTCAGTAACTGGGGGTTACTCCAGGCCTTGTGAACTGAATTCTCGACACAAAATAAAGCATTGCATTGAGATGAAGCATTGCAAATTATAATTTAGGATTAAATCACAAAGAACTTGAAAGCCATATTAAACCAGTGAATAAAACTATGAAAATTCAGTTTTACCATCCAGTTTCCCAATATATTCATTCCTAAAGTGAGACCCCTCTGCCCTCTGGGACTTACTGCTTTCCACAGCACCCTTTCCCCCAAGGTAGTGATCTCTCTCATAAGCACATTATCTGTAACTGAGGCACTTACAATTTCACCTTATATTTGTTTCTATACAGGTTTTATCTTCCTTTCTGGAATATAAGTTCCATCAGAACAAAGCTCCATTTCTTAACTTTGAAACCAACCAGTGGGATGGCCAGGAATAGGTGTACTCATTGTCAGTCTTATGGATTCAGTATTTTATTAACATTATCTTTTGTAGTAAACATAAAATTGTCTTTTGTAGAATTAGGCTTATTTATTAGAAGATTTTCATTATTGAATAATACAAAATATAAGCTGAAATATAGCTTTATAGAAAGCTATAAAGCGGCAGACACCCAGTGGCTGAGGTTAAGGAATGGAGCCCTCTTTTAAGGGTTGAGTTGTATGCCCCAGAGAGATATGTTGAAGTCCGAACTCCTAACACCTATGAATGTGGCCTTACTTGGAAATAAAGTCTTTGCAGATGTAATCAAATTAAGATGGGGTTATTAGGGTGAGCCCTAATCAGGCACTATGACTGGTGTCCTCATACAAAAAGGAAAATGCCATGTGAGACAGAAACACAAGGAGAAAGGATGTAACAACAGAGGCAGAGATTGGAGTTAGGCACCTGCAAACCAAGGAACACCAAGGGTAGCTGATGACAGCAGAAAGCTAACAAAGAAGCAAAGAACAAATTCTTCAAGACAGCCTTTGAGAGCATGACTCTGCCTACACCTTGATTTCAAGCTTCTGGCCTCCAGAATTGTGAGACAATACATTTCTTTTAAGTAACTCAGTTTGGGGTACTTTGTTTATGGCAGCCCTAGGAAACTAATACACCCTTCTTAATTCACTAGTTAAACACATACTTACTGAACATCTGCCAGATACTAATTTAGGTGCTTGAGATACATTCGTGAGCGAAGACAAAAATCATGCCTTTGTGGACCAACATTCCAAGGGTGTGGGTGAAAGTGAAGAGAGGTAATAATAAAAGAAGATGATACCTTCTATAGAAAAAATAGTGTAGGATAAAGTGGATGGTGGGGTAGTTGCCAATTAGGGTGATTGTGGTTGGGCTTATAGCGACTCAAAGACAAATTAGGCAAGTGTGATATAATAAGAAACATATTTGGTGTCTGCCCCTAGTTTCTGACACAGCTCCTAAAATCCTTGTCAATTCCTGCATGATGGGGGTGTTAGGAGCATCTTACACAGAGCTTCTAAATCCCTTGGAATTTCCTGGGTAATAGGAGTGCCTTGTTCTAACGAGGCAACTCTTGGAGGGCTCCTGGATGATTTCTGGATGAGGTCTGGTCGCCAGAAAGTCTAAGTCATGATTAGAAACAGAACTTGGAAATTGATCAATAACTGATCATGCCTGTGTGATGAAGCCTCCATAAAAATCCCTAAAATACAGGGTTCACAGAGCTTCCAGGATGGCGAACATATTCCGGTGCTGGGAGAGTGCCATGCCAAGGAGAGGACGTGGGAGTTCCATGCTCCTTCCCCATACCTTGCCCTATGCATCTCTCCCATTTGGCTGCTCCTGAGTTGTATCCTTTATAACAAACCAGGAATAAGTGAACTGTTTTCCGGAGTTCTGTGAGCCATTCTAGGAAATTAACAAACCTCAGGAGAGATTGTGGGAACCCCTGATTTATAGTGGGTTTGTCACAAGTGGGGAGGCCTGGACTTGGAATTGGCATCTCACAGAACCATTCACTTTAGACAAGTTGGTCCCTGTCCAACTCAAAACACCAAACATCATCCTCTCCTGCTAAATGAGTGACTTTACCAGTTTCAGCTTTATCCCTCCTTTAGTCTGCTTTCCTTATAGGTAAGATTTATTTAGATGATAGAATTGCCCTTGCTTTCTGAGAACACCCAATCCAAAAGGAACCCTCACTTCCTTAGACCCTCCGCAAAATTCCACAACTATAGCCCCAATTCTATAATAGGTTCTTTCTAACTCCCTCTTACTGAGACACCCCACAGGTCTCCCTCGCTGCAAGGGATTTTTTTTTTTTTTTTTTTCCAAAAATTACAGATGTTTGTGAAATGCAGATATAATTAATACTTACCTATTGATCTTCAAAACTATTTCTCTGTGTGGAGAAATAATTTTCTAGTTTACTTGAGAATTGTCAGTTTTATTTTCCCCTTATCTGTAGTTTTCCCGGTGTAAAGGGTTTTTTTTTTTTTTTTTTTTTTGGCTGAAGGGCATTGTCAGGTTTAAGAGATGGGAGGAGAGGAATGTGACCTTAGGCGACTGTGGGGTAACTTGCCCCAAAGAGGAACAGAGAAATACTGTAGAACGGTAGCCTGCAGGGAAACTAGGTCAAAGTTTTCGTTTTCTTTTAAGATAGAGAATTAACAGCATGTTTGTATGTTGAAGGGAAAAACCGAGAGAGACAAATGGGTCGTTTAGTAGGAGAAAAGCTAGTGGGTAACACGCCGAGTACAGGAACTAGTGCTTCAGGTAGGAGCATGCGTCGTTCACCTGCAGGGTCGGGTGAGTGAGATCCTGGAACGTGCCTGGCTGTGGTGTGGACATTCTCTTCCTGATTACTTCAAAGTTCTCAGTGAAGAGGCGAAAAAGGCGGAAGTCCTGCCTCCCACAATATCTAATTGCCTATTCGAAATTTCACGTCTCAGTTCTTTTGTGCTTCTGTTTCAAAGAGCCTCCCCTCTACCGGAATATTAATTTCCCTAATACCTATCCAATTGTATGGTTAGATTCCAAATACAGTCCCACGAACAATGGGAGAAAACCTGATTGTGCCCTAGTTGTCTAGATCTCACAACAGAAGGAAACATTTCTCACTGTGTATTTCTCCACAAGACATTCCCCCATCTCCACCCCAGGACAAGCCCTATATTGAGAAGAAAAAAAGTAAAATAAACAAGAAAGGACTTTCTTCGAAGTCCTCCGACTCTCTAACTGCTTTTACATAGGATCGCTTGCTTTAGAAAAGCTGCCAATATTGAGGCTCATAATTTTGGTCCGATAGAATAAAACACTGCCCTCTATCAGCAATAATGCAGGTATGCACAGTAACACAGAAAATCAATTTCAACTTTAAACAGTGGCCTTTTCAGTTTCTTCTGTGCTTTACGGAGGAAGTAGGCGAGGGATCCGGGAGGGGAAGAACAACTTGCGCTTTTAAGTGCGCAAGCGCAGTTTGAGTACTGTTTCGTTTGCAAACTGGTCTTTTTTCCGAAGATCTGGTTAATATTGACAGTACGTAAATTAATTCGGTTTAGAAAACAAACAAAACCGTTCTCAATTACAGTGCTGTGGAGAGACCTCAAAATATTCAAGGGAAATTAAGTGCGGTAACAAAACGAACCTCGCGCCCAACGTGGGGCTCGAACCCACGACCCTGGGATTAAGAGTCCCATGCTCTACCGACTGAGCTAGCCGGGCACTTAGCTGCCAGCTTTCTTTTTTCTTCCTTTGAAGGGTTCAATTACATTTGATTTTTTTTGTTTTCCTATAATTCTTTATTTACATTAAAAAATTTGTCATACTATAACCTCCAAATTCGTTTCTTAAATTCTTTGAAACAGTTCTTTAATTGTATTTAGATTTAATAATTTTTAGTGCGTGTGTATCCCAAAGGCACTGAAAACACACGTTTCTCATTACAGAATCACTGAATCTCTTTTTCCTAAGTGTTTTGAAATATTTACTGCCCAATACGTTATCTTCTTTACATAAACACGTATCAAGACTGTTCACTTTCTGTGACTGTTCACAAATGGCATAATGGATTCCTACAATTTTGGGCGCGGCATTAAAAAAGTTTTTAATGAAGTTAGTTACACACACGGAAGAAAAATGGAGCTTAGCTATTTTCCTTTAATAGGATCTAGTCAAGGAAAGTTAAATTGAGGAAGGGGATACTGGTTCAGGTAAAATAAGCCCTCTTTCCGGTAACTGCCTGACAACTGAAAGATAGGACCCTGAGAGGTTGTCCTTACCATCCATCTCAAGAGACGAGCTGAGAGGAAAGGATTGTAGAGACTGAGTCTTCTGGCAAAGAAAGTTAATTCTAGAAGCAAAGGAGAAGAACTGATTCTGACCAAATTATGACAAGCTGAGACAATGGAATAATCTTCTAAGGAAATATATATATTCTGAGATACTAGTGAAGTTCTCTAGATAAGGAACTCTGCAGATTTCTGTGATGGGAGTGGTGTCTATCCTACTGCCCAGAACAGCAAGCTAAAGCCTAATTGTAAACATAGGAGTAACAGAATCCTTAGGTTACTATCCCTGAAACCGTAAAACACAGTATTTAGAAGTTAAACACATTGGGCATCACATTTCTGAGCTACTTAATTGACACATAATAATAAGGTATGGCATAAAATATGTTTAGATTCCTCAAAGTGCACCTAGGATTTAAGTAGAATATTTAAAATTTCCAAGCTTGAAATATTAATGCAATTATTCACCAACAATTTTTTCCTGCAGTTGCAAATTCTGGCTTATTTTGACAATTTTATAGCTTGGCAGAATGTAACTGCAAGTGAATTTGTATTTACTTGCATTTTCAACACATTTATTAAGTACCTATCATGTGCAAAGCACCGTGTTATGTATTCTAATAGATGGAAGTATAAACCAGACTCTGATAACCAAAAAAACCTTATCACCCTATAAGAAAGACATGTAGATTACATACCGATTTTATATGTACTACTTCTAAAGTAATTTAAACTAATTAAAACAAACACATCCATACTCACACCTTTTAAGTCTTCTAATGAATCAGGCAAACAGTCACGAACCTTAGACCACAATTCAATGTATTCTGCCACGATACGAGATATATCAACAATCCAGCCCCAAAATAGGCAGTTCATCGAGTTCAGAAAGAGCTCCAAATTCATAATTATTAATGAATACACAGTAGGCATTAGACACTCAAATTGTGTTTATCACACACAAGCAGGAAAGTTAATTAAGAGTTTAACTGGATCTCTAAACAAGTTTGGAGTACTTGTGGTTTACCTTCAAGGTGAACCCTCCTAGGTCTAGACTCTTCAGCTTTCTTCAGCACTTTCTTGGCCTACCCTGGACTAACTCAGGACCCTTCAGGAAAAAATTGCAACTAGAATATTTCAGTGAGGGTTAGGCAAATTAAATGGCCAGTCTTCCAAGTATATCCAAATCCTTTCTTTATCCATTTGTTCAAGAATAAAAACTAACCTTTAATTATAATGCTTCATTAGCAGAAATTAGCAATTGAATTTCCTCTTTCTCTCTCACTTTCTACATCTAATTTTTCAGCAAGCCCTACACTTCTAAAATCCATCCACGTATTTCCACCTCCACTGCCGCCACCCTGCTCATTCTCCATTACTGCTTGCCCACTGGACTGCAATAGCTTTCCAACTAGTCTCTGTGCTTCTGTTCTTCCCTGTATTTATCTTTCTTCACACAGAAGCAAGAGAGATCATTTAATAAATAAATTAGATCCTATCATTCTGCTTAAAAAACTGCTGATGACCTCATGGTAGAAAGCCAATCATTAACTGTGGAAGGAATGATGGAATTAGAAAATCACCATTTGGCAACCATCATCATAATAATTGATTCAAATATGAATCATGGGATACTATAATTAGTGGGTGAAAGGTGAAGGAGTTGCAGGATATTTACATAGTTTCAAGGTGATTCTTCACAAGATATTTATTAATTACAAAGGGCAAAATTGAAACTATAGTGGAGAAATCTTAAGTGATCAAAGTTAACATCATCTGTAGTGGAACAAACTGACATCATGTGCCTCCTAATATAAGATTCTAATATGAATACAAGGTTACTTTTGTGGCATTCC
>NW_006792881.1:1996232-2018188 GCF_000442215.2 Lipotes vexillifer | reverse complement strand
GCATTCCTGACAAAGAATGCATCACCCAAATCTAATCATGAAAAAAGTCACACAAACCTAAACTGCAGAATATTCTACAAAGTAAATGTTTTGTATTCTTCAAGTGTTAATGCCATGAAACCTAAAGAAATATTAAGAAACAATTTTCCAGATTAAAGGAGACTAGAGACAGGACAACTGAATGCAATGTGTGATCTTGGATTTTCTTTTGCTATGAAGGGCATTAATGAGAGATTTGCCAAAATCTAAATGAAGTCTGCAGATCAGAAAAAAGTATTGTTAATTTTCTAATTTTCATAGTTTTACTGTGGATATGTAAAATGATGTTCTTGATTTTGGGGAAATACACACTGAAGTATTTAGCAGTTAAAAATGGCTTTCCAGGGGAAAGGGGGGCAGGAAATGGCTTTCCATTTAAAATCAGATTAAAATCCAAACCACTACAAGGTCTGATCCCACTTCCACCTCTCTGATTTCACTTCCTGTCACTCTCCCCCACTTAATCTCTATGACAGGCCACACTGATCTGACAGTTCCCATAACAAGCCAAGTTTATATTTCTATAAGAATCCCAAGTTTCAGTTTAAATATCACCCATTCAGAAAGTCATTCCTTAAGTATCAATAATAGGTCTAAAGTTCAAACTTCCATTGTCTCTTTTTTTTACCACAAGATGCAACTATTTGCCTATTTACTCTTTGTTGCCTATTTCTTCCCACTGAATGTAAATGTCTCCTTCACCGTTTTATCAGCCAGCAGTATTTAACTGAGTACTTGGGACATACAGAGCTCAACAAATAGTTAATCAGTCTTATCCTTAATTCTACTAAATAGAGTCACACTCAAAAAGAGTACTAATGCTTCTGTAAAATTCCGACCTGAGCTTAAAGGTGATACCCTTAGAGCGCACGTTCCTTCTTTTTTGTTAGAATAGGTGGATGAAGGGGATGCCATCAATACACTGGTTTAGAACAAGGCCGCCAAGGGTGGAGGGAAACCCTCTTCCCTACCGTTTTCTCTGGTCTGTGTAAGAGTATAAGAACATCTCTCTGCTTTGCTCTAAGAAAGAATTAGGCAGAGAAAGAGAGGGATAAAAGATAAATAATAATTCCTAGGAAAAGGAATGGCGCAGCTCCTCAAGCCACCCGAAAACTTAAAGTTTCTCAACGACCCTCAAGACCGAAACCTGACTGTCAGAAGAAGCAGAACCCTACCTAACCCCACTTCTATTGCTTCTGCACATGCGCGTTGCCCCCCACGCACATCCCCTTCCTTTTCCCACAATCCTCTGTTCCTGGGCTAAGGCCCCAGGAACGAGCCACAGAGAAGGCTATTGGTGGAAAGAACAGCCAATGAGAGAGCCTGTTACTCGTCGGCGTGCTGCAGTGTAGGGGGATCGCTTTAGATGCTGAAGACTTAGGCGTCCCAGTAGGTTTTAGCGCGATGAGCTCAATCGGCACTGGGGTGAGTTCGTTGTCTCTCGGTGTGATAGTCTACATAAGGATTAGCGTGGGAAGGGAACGCGGACGGACCGCGCGGGGTGCGCCGGCTCGGGGTGCGCTGGTACTTCCGGGAGGCAGGTGGGCCGCTTCCAGTTGCGCGGTGGACCGGGGGTCTTTCCGACGCTGATTGCTAGGCCCGCGTCTGCAGTGACCGTGGCTTGAAGCTTCTCAGCTCAGGTGTGGCGGGCTTGCCGCGCAGCAGTTAGATTTGGAGCCGCTTTGGGTTGCTGAGTCACTTTCTTTAGTCGCTTAGGGAAACCGAAAGTGAAAACTCGTGGGGCCTGAAATTGTGTGAGTGAAGGGTTTGGGCGACAGTTAGCCTCTTGAGAACCACTGAGGCAAGGCGGCTTGAGAGTCCAAGGGCTGAGACGCCGCTTTCCAAGGAACCCCTTTGCAGTTCCTGGGGTGCTGCTGCCTCACGGGGATTCTCTGTCTTTCCTTCGAGTGTAGTGATGGACCGCTCTGTATGAGTCCCTGGAGCCTTCTCAGAACTGATAGGAAAAATAGTCTAAAAAGCGGAATCGGAAGAATCCTTTCCATTTTTCCTGTGTCTCAGCTTTTCCTTTACAAATTACTTAACAGAACTATGAGGTGTCAATACCGTTAAGCATTTAAATGGTTAGCTACAGACTTAACCGCTTCTGACTTTGAAGAGACAGTTCAGGATTTTGGAGTTGGATTTGTTAACTTTTTCGGCCTACTACTTTCCTTTGTCAAACGTACTGCATATATGCAATCTTCTGCCTACTCCTTTTATGTATTTCTCCATGTAGAAAATATAGTTTTTGTTTAGAAATATTTATTGGTGGTTTTCACTAGAGGCATTGAATAATGGGTTTCTCAGTTCATTTTATACTCCTACTGTGCACAAGACTTTTATACTCACCATTAGGCCCAAATACTTGTTTTCCGAGTTTGATAATACGCAACTTATACTTGGAATGGTTTACTCCATTCGGTTATGAGATGCTAAGATTGTCATATCATTTTTGGATTAGTTGATGCTCAGTAATGCCTGTTGTAGCAAATTGACTTTGCAACTACATTAATATTACCCTAGATTAATAGTGTTCTAAAGGGTTCTACAAACCCTTTAAAAATATTTGATAATATAACCAGGTGAGATATTTAGGTGTTACAGTGGCAGAGTTAAGGATCTTCATTTAACAAATCAACAAACTGAGACCAGGAAGCACCACTGTTGAAGACTTATCTCCTGTCTTTACTTGTCCCAAGAACTCTGGATACGAAGACCTGTCTTCTTGACATTTCTCTCCACTTGATTAATAGCCATTTCAAATGTCATGTCCAAAGTAGATCTCTGGGTTTTCTTTTTCCCTTGTCATTTTGCATCTCCTACAATTTTCATTTCAGTGAATGGGTGAGTTCTAGTTGCGCAAATGAAAAATAATCTATGATGCACTTTTAATTTCTTTTTTACTCTACTCCTAGAGCCAGTCCATTAGCAAGGTGTTTTTGATTGTACCCTCCAACGATAACACTTTCCATCTCTTTTTCTCTAGTCTAAGACACTACCTTTGGAATACTTAACCTCTGCCTCCACCCTTGTTCCCTCTCTAATTTTCCAGATGAACAACGTTTTAAAAAAATTAGACATAACCTCTCCCCCCCAAACTCCAATGACTTTCTGTTGGATTTAGAATAGAAATGTAAACTTCCTACTCCAGCCTAAAAGACTTAACATAGTTTGGCCCTTATATGCCTCTGATATAGTTTACTCTTCTGTTTACCACTTATGGTGCTCAAGATACAGTGGCCTTATTTCTTTTTCTTATTGTGCTCAGCTTATTTCTACCCTAAGGTCTTTTATGCCAAATACCAGGACGCTCCTCCTCCATATCCTAAATGACTAATTACTTGTTATTAATTCTAGCTTAGCCTAAATAACTAAATATAATTGCCCCAACAATGCCTTACTTGATCAGGTAGTCTGTGGTAGTCCCTGAGACTGTCACTTCACCCTGTCTTATTTTCATCATAGTACCTTTTCTGATTTACTGCTGTATCTTCAGCTCCTAGATTTGTTCGTGGTCTGATTTTTGAAGATGAAGGACTTCTAGAATGACTAGTCTTTGTATTTCCTTATAGTGACTAACATATAATAGATGCTTATTAAATGTCTGAATGCTAAATGATGTGTCCAAGGTCCCTCAGTTTCTTAGTGCCACAGCTATGAATTAAAATGCTCCAATGCTGTTTTTACCATAGCAGTTTTTTCAGAAATGAGCCATGTCCTGTGTGGGAAAAGTTCTGACTTGATGCAGGACTTGTATCCATTGCTTTTCTAGCAGAAATCTAAAGTGTATAACTTTGTCTTAGCTTCTGTTGCTTCTCTGACATGCTTCCCCTTTCTCTTTAAAGCAAAATCTGTGTTGAGATTTAACACACATTTCTGATGTGTAAGCCATTTAGGGGGAAAAAAAAGTGTAAGGTTATTACTTCCAAAGATACATCATTATAAGCTTATTACTGCCTTTTCCTCCTAGTATGACCTGTCAGCCTCTACATTCTCTCCTGATGGAAGAGTTTTTCAAGTTGAGTATGCTATGAAGGCTGTGGAAAATAGTAGGTAAGAAACATTGTTTTACTTGAAATTTGCATGTTTTAACCAGGTATTAAATGTCTTCTTTTCTATATTTTTGGTAATTAGGGTTTGTTATGTTGCTTTGGCACAGAATAATATATGCCCTAAAATAATCTCAATTTATTAGTCATTTCCAGATCTCTCTTTAGGCCAGATCTTTCCATGTGCCTATATTTTCAGTTGACTCCAGAATTATCCACTTTGACATTCTGCCAAGTCTCAAATGAAGTGTATAAAACCAAATTCATCAACATCTTTGCTAGACCTTTTTTCCTTTTTCAAATTCCTGATACATATCATTGTTTTCCTTGGCCATTAGGATTGTGACTTTATTGTCTGATCTTTTATTTCCTTGTGTTTTAAATGTCCTGTGCAGTTGGTCACATGATCATCTCAGCAGGGATGTTTTTTATTTTTCTCTTCTGCTGCCATACTCCAAAAGGTGTAGGATCACTAAGATATTTTCCTGTTGGACTTATTTCCTTCATTCTGTCTTTTTTTGTTTAGAGTAATTCACTAAAATGATTCCTTGCCACCACTATAACATCTTAGTTGAATTACTGGCTTATTGACAAATTCTCTGAGTCTTATATTGAAGAATTTTTGCAATCAGTTATATGATCTTTTTTTAAAAAGTTTTTTTTTATACAGCAGGTTCTTATTAGTCATCCACTTTATACACATCAGTGTATACATGTCGATCCCAATCTCCCAATTCATCCCACCACCACCACCACCACCCCCCGCCGCTTTCCCCCCTTGGTGTCCATACGTTTGTTCTCTACATCTGTGTCTCGTATATGATCATTTTTTAAAAAATCATTTTTAATTGAACATAGTCTGCACAAACTGGTTTCATTTTTAATTTTTTTAATAGAGTTTGTTTATTTATTTATTTATTTATGGCTGTGTTGGGTCTTCGTTGCTGCGCACAGGCTTTCTCTAGTTGTGGCGAGCGGGAGCAACTCTTCATAGCGGTGCCTGGGCTTCTCATTGCGGTGGCTTCTCTTGTTTCAGAGCACAGGCTCTAGGCTTGCAGGCTTCAGTAGTTGTGGCATGGGGGCTTCAGTAGCTGTTGCTCACGGGCTCTAGAGCGCAGGCTCAGTAGTTGTGGTGCATGGGCTGAGTTGCTTAGTTGCTCCGTGGCATGTGGGATCTTCCCGCACCAGGGCTCGAACCCGTGTCCCCTGCATTAGCAGGCAGATTCTTAACCACTGAGACACCAAAGAAGCCCCTTTAATTTTTTTTTTAATTGAGGTATAGTTAATTTACAATGTTGTGTTAGTTTCAAGTGTACAGCTCAGTGATTCAGTTATATATATATATATATATATATATAAAAATATATATATATATAAATAATCGTATTTTTGAATCTAAAGCAGCTTTGGGATGAAATAAAGGACTTAAAAAATTTTGTTCATGACATCTCATTCAGATCTCTCAAAAAAATTTTTTTAGGCCTACTAAACAAATGGTGTTGGTGTTTGAGCTCGGTATTTTCATTATAATGAAAATCTGTGTAGTAGGGAAATGTTTCCATAATTTTAGAAAAGTCCATGTGTAGATGTAGTTTTTTCACTTTCTACTAGTATCTTCGATATTTGATTATGGAAGTTTCATGAGGGTAGAGACTGTAACTGGTCTTTGCATGTGCTAGCACGTAGCCCTCAGTAGTTACTGAATAAATAAATGTTCATTTTTTGTTCCATTTTCTGGTTGGTAGAAAGAAGGTATGTGGATTTCTAATGGCTTATGAAATAGTATTTTAAAGTTTTTGAGCAAAAATATATTTTAAGTCTTCTTACAGGATTTGTTAATGAAGCTAGTAGATTCTGGGTTTAAATGTATTATTATAGATATTGTTACTTACAAACTGTCAGTATCTGATAATATAATAGAAGTAAGGCTGTTAAGAATTTTAGGCTGCACTGTATTTGTCGTTGTGTACAAGGCCTGAAAGAGTTCAGAAGAGAGTCAAATTCAAGAAAAAAGTTGACAATAAAAAAGTTTAAAAATTAAAAAAAAATGAAAGCAAATAAGTGTACTGGGGAAACTGGACAGCTACGTGTAAAAGAGTGAAATTAAAACATTTTTTCACACCAGACACAAAAATAAACTCAAAATGGATTAAAGACCTAAAAAAAAAAAAGAAGAAGAAGAAAAGAAGTTGACACATTTTTTTTCCTGTTGGTAAAAGAAGATAGGCTCATAGGCCAAGGAGCTGGAGTAAGACTTGAGGAAGTCATTGTTTTTCACTTCCTCCTTTGCATTCTTGCATTTTCATTGGTGTAAAAAACTGGTGGGAGATGTCTTGACTAAGAGAAAAACTGGAGATGCATTTTGAAGTCATCTGTAACCCAGAAAATTGAGACTAGCCTGTGAGGGTCTGTGTATCTTAGCAATTTGTTTTCTATAAAGTATTTCTAAATATGGTTTAAAACAGTTATATTTAAGCAAACTTGAAGAAATATAATTTTTAAAAATGGAAACATTAAAAATGAATGTATTTTTTTCTGCATAAAGAAAAATTACTAGGAAAGTTCCTCTTTTAAAGGGATCTGTGTAACTTGGTATGATGGAATACTGGATGAGGATCAGAAGATGTGAATTTTTCTCCTAGCTGCTGCCTAATGGTAATATTATATAGGTTTCCACTATTCAGTCCTCTGAATGTTACTTTTCTGTCTGTAAAATTGGGATGTGGACATCTAACCTAAGTACTTCACATACCTTAGCATAAGAATGAAATTTGAAAATGTTTGTGGGCACAGAAAGTAGAAAATAGAAAAGTTACATATGAATTTTCTTATGAGTCTGGCATATAAACTGATAGTTAGAAAACATTTAACCAAATAATTTGATATGATTATATTCCTGCATTAAAAAGAGATAAATTCTTTTTTTAAAAAATTTTTTATTTATTATTTTTTAGCTGTGCCTATACAGCATGTCAGATTTTAGTTCTCCAGCCAGGGATCAAACCCATGCCCCCTACAATGGAAGCGTGGAGTCTTAACCACTGGACTGCCAGGGAAGTCCTGGAGATAGAAATTCAATCTCGGGAATTTAGAAGGCAAATACTTTTGAGTACCTGTTACGTTAAGCATAGGAACTACCAAAACAAATAATTGACATACAAGTGAATACTTAAAAACATTTTATTAAAAAAAAAAAAATATATATATATATCATGATCAAAACTATTTTATAAAAGTATGCTCCTAGCAGGTAATATGCAAAAGGAAAAAGGGGGTAAAATTATAATCGTTCCCTTTAGCCTCATTGAGGAGACAGGATATGAAAGGAAGATTGTGCAACATAACTGAAAGGCTAGATTGTTTGGAACAAAAATGTACACAAAATTTTGGCCTTAGGACCCCTTTATACTTGGAAAAAATAATCACTGAGGACCTTGAAGAACATATAATTATGTAGGCTGTCGGTTCTATCAATATTTAATATCACCCTGAAGAGCATTTATTTATGCAGGTTATTGGTTCATCAATATTTACCATATTAGAAATTGAAACTGAAAAATTAAAAATACTTATAAATTCATTTAAGTAACAGTAATAAACACAATTGCATGTTAACAGATAATTTAACATTTATTAAAATATTTGAGTAACATTAATAACTTTTTTTTTTAAGATGTTGGGGGTAGGAGTTTATTAATTAATTAATTTATTTTTGCTGTGTTGGGTCTTCGTTTCTGTGCAAGGTCTTTCTCTAGTTGTGGCAAGCGGGGGCCACTCTTCATCATGGTGCGTGGGCCTCTCACTATCACGGCCTCTCTTGTTGCGGAGCACAGGCTCCAGACGCGCAGGCTCAGTAGTTGTGGCTTACGGGCCTAGTTGCTCCGCGGCATGTGGGATCCTCCCAGATCAGGGCTCGAACCCGTGTCCCCTGCATTAGCAGGCAGATTCTCAACCACTGCGCCACCAGGGAAGCCCATTAATAACATTTTTAATGAAAATTACTTTTCCAAAACATAGAAAAAAATGTAGTGAGAAGAGTGACATTGTTTTACATTTTTGTAAATCTCAATGATTAATTGAATCTTAATAAAAGAGAGTCTCATATCTCCTTCTGCTTCAGTATGTTGTTACTTTTGTTGGAGCTTGTGAAACGAATTAGGCTTCATGTTGTTTTATGATTCTATACCAAAACTGGACAAATGTTAGTTTCTTAAAGATTAGTTGCAGTGTGGAGTCAGGAAACATAACAATGAACTTTTTCTACTTTTACATTAAAATCTGTTGGGCTGTCTTACACTTTGCATGTTTTACCCGTCAACATTGTGAGTTGGTCATTTGGAAAATATTGGTTCACTGAGTTAGAGCTTCCAAATTAGACATATTTCATTATAAACTGTCAGAAACATCACACTTTTTTTTGTGGTACGAGGGCCTCTCACCGTTGTGGCCTCTCCCGCTGCGGAGCACAGGCTCCGGACGCGCAGGCTCAGCGGCCAGGGCCCACGGGCCCAGCCACTCCGTGGCATGTGGGATCCACCCGGACCGGGGCACGAACCCGTGTCCCCTGCATCGGCAGGCGGACTCTCAACCACTGCGCCACCAGGGAAGCCCCTGTCTTTGTGTTTTTATGAAAATAATTTTGACCTCACAAACCACACTTTCAGAACTTTTAGTTTAGAAAAAAGAATGTTTTAGGTTCTGAAAGGTGAGGAAGATGATGAGTTGGGATAATTGGGAATGGCTACCTGAGGCTATTCAAGTGACTTTGCAAAAGTTTGTGGAAATTTATTTAAATGGGCAGTGGTGAGGAGGAAGTGTATTCTAGTACCCAGGATAACTGCAATAAAGACAGAAAAGCAAAAATGAACATTAAGGTGCTTGAGGGGTGACAGTGAGGTTGAATTTGGTAGAGCACAAGACCTCTATAACAGGAAACTGAATTCGCTAGATGGGTTTTGCAGATTCTTGGGGAGTGCTGAAAGCTGGGCCAAGGAGTTTAAACTTGAAAAGATACCTGAAGTGTGGGGGAAGGAGTGTCTGCAATTCTTTACATTTTTGTGCATGTGGCTCAGCTCATTTTTCTGGTTGTTTCTCTTCGTTAAAAGAATTAGAAGATTAAAGTAATTCATGTATTTTCATCTTGAAATGGCAATGTATAATTTCTCCACATTTTACTTCAGATTATTATTATTATTATTATTATTTTTTTTGCGGTACGCGGGCCTCTCGCTGTTGTGGCCTCTCCCTCTGCGGAGCACAGGCTCTGGATGCGCAGGCTCAGCGGCCATGGCTCACAGGCCCAGCCGCTCCGCGGCATGTGGGATCTTCCCGGACCGGGGCACGAACCCGTGTCCCCTGCATCTGCAGGCGGACTCTCAACCACTGCGCCACCAGGGAAGCCCTTCAGATTATTTTTTGATCTACTTTGTTTTAAACAGTTGTACAAAATGTTTATTCTTTGACGCTTAAATAGTAAGCAACACATGATTATTGCAGAAAAAGCAAAAGAAAGAAAAAGAATTATAATCTTTCCACCGAGAATAATCACTGGTAACTTTTTAGTTTGTATGTAGCCTGTCTTTTGTATGCATATTATGTACCATTTTTTAAAAATAATAAATTAATTTTTTTGGCTGCGTTGGGTTTTCGTTGCTGCATGCCGGCTTTCTCTAGTGTGGTCAGCGGGGGCTACTCTTTGTTGCGGTGCGCGGGCTTCTTATTGCCGTGGCTTCTATTTGTTGTGGAGCACGGGCTCTAGGCGCTTGGGCTTCAGTAGTTGCGGCACCCACGCTCAGTAGTTGTGGCTTGCAAGCTCTAGAGCGCAGGCTCAGTAGTTGTGGCGCATGGGCTTAGTTGCTCTGCGGCATGCAGGATCTTCCCTGCCCAGGACTCGAACCCATATCCCCTGCATTGGCAGGCGGATTCTTAGCCACTGCGCCACCAGGGAAGCCCTTACATACCAGTTTTAATTGCACATGACTTTAGTCGGCATTTGTTGTAAGATGGCTAATATATGCTAGACACTGTGCCATTTGGTACATATTTTGTTGGCATTTTTTTTCACTTATGTATTAATATCTTTCCATGTCATGATATGAGATTTTTTTGGTCACATGATTATTTATATGGGTCTAATTCATCACATTTTAGACTGTCCTTTCTAGTTTTCAAATGTATTTATTTTAAAGACTTGATATGCTTTAAGAAACAAATTTGCCTGTTTTTTTTTTTAAACTTGGGTTTCTTTTATTTTCAGTTAAAAAAATTGATTTTCTTCTACTTGTTTCAGTACAGCTATTGGAATCAGATGTAAAGATGGCGTTGTCTTTGGGGTAGAAAAATTAGTCCTTTCTAAACTTTATGAAGAAGGTTCTAACAAACGACTTTTTAATGTTGATCGGCATGTCGGAATGGTAAGGTTACATTTAAAAATGTTCCTTTTTGCCTTGTCCAGTTTCTTGTGAATTAACTAACTGGAATATGTGAAAATGTGATTGTTAAGCACCCATTTAATACTTTAGCATTGAGGCAGAAACAGCAGAGAGCAGCTATAGAAGTAATCAGAAAGTTACTGGTTTGTGAACAGCTCACTGTCTAAAAGGAAGGTAGCATTCTTATTGTATAACCTGATTGGAGATAGATATGAAAAACCAAGTTGCCTTAAGAAAAGGAGGGGAGGGGGGAGGGGGTGAGAAGTATGGGTTAAAAAGAAATCTTGGCAGCATAGATCAATGAAGGTACATGCTTGAGAGGCAATTAATCTTTGGCTTTTTGTATCCTTTCTGGGGATCACTGTTACACTGAAGATGTTATCAGAAAGAGAAGACCTTTATAGTAAGGTGGAGCATCAGGAAAGGATGTCTGATGAAGGGAAAAGTGAACACATGCTTTTTAGTAGCTTCATAAGCATCACTGTATTTATTTCATGCAGCTGGTATCTTGAGTGACTGCTTTGCACAGTTGCAGGCCAAGACATAAATACATTACTGGTATATACTGAAGTCATCCTATATAGATGTCAGACTTTCTTCAGTAAGAGCAACAATCCAAAAAAAAAGAAAAGAAATGATTTTTAACTTTGCTTACTGAAAAGTCAAGGAAGAAAAGAGAACACTGTGTGCTAGGTACTATGCTAGTTCTTTACATAAATTATCTCATTTAATCCTGACAACCCAGTGCAAGTAATATTAACCCCATTTTTACAGATGAGAAAAAGACGCCCAGGTGGTAAAGAAATATGCTGGGATTCATACTTGGGTCTGCATGGTCTGTGTGTTACTCTAGAGATCATTCTGCAGGGTGAGATCCTATAGGATCCATTCATTCTGCTGAAATACCAGTAGCTTTGTTATTTCTAAATGAGATGTGTTACAAACACAAAAAGGACTAGCAAAATATAGCCAGTAAACTATAAAGCTACAGATAAAAATTTTTTTTTTTTTTGCTTCTTCAGATTTTTTTTTTTGAACTTGTTTTTTCTCCTGAACAAATTTATTATTGCCAGTGAAACTAGTATGTTTTCTTGAAACTTGCCAGATTGTAACCTAGCTGGTATGAGGTAAGGAATCCTGCTCTCTTTCACTTAAAAAAACTTTAGATAGGTATATTTTGGAAAAAAATCATATATGCTTATAAGCACTTTAGTGGTGGAAAGAATTTTATAATCCTAGAATTTTCACATTTGTCCCATTTGTTATTTAAAGCCAGGAAATTGATGGCATTCCTTATAGCTGGAAATTGGCAAAACATTAGACATTGAACAGGGTTGGAGAAAATGAAGGAGTAATGTTCTGTCTCCAAGTGATTTGATAAATTTTTAGACTTCACAGTGGGTTTTATCCAAAGCAATGGAAGATTGTTTAAATGGTGAAAATTACTACCTGGGTATCCTTGTGGAAGTTATTCTGAACAACAGTTTTCTAACCTGCAAAACTATGGTGGTAATAGTATCTACCTTCATGTATAACTATGTAAAATGCTTATTAGCATGTAATGAATGATCAATAATATGTTAAGGATTTTCATCATTATTACTACTAGGTAGCAGTAGAAAAAAAGGCTATTAAAAATTTTGATAGTACTTATTTTTAAATTCTGCAAATCTTCTGTGCCACTGGTTCCCAGTACCCATAAGTGTCTCAGTAGTTTTTTCTGTTTTCATGGCTTCCCTAGACCAAAAGAAATACCCAGTGGTTCTGTTTATTATATATGTAGGTCTAAACAACTAAGTGGTTGTGTCCTAAAAACTTAGTAGCTGTAAAAACAAATCAAAAACAAACTCACCACATACAGCAAAAGAAAAATATTTTTATTTTTAAACAGTCACAGTTAACTAATCTGTACTGCGCAACTTCTTAAACTTTGGAATTGGATTAGATGCTGCCCCCCACCTCCACCCCGTTTCCTGTTCCGCATTGTTTTCTGCACAGTACTTATTTTATATCATGGCAACCCAGCTTTTCAACGAGTGGATGGCAGTAGAAGGAATGTAGAATGATCTAATGTTGAAACCCTTAACTACTTCAACATATGTTTCCCCCAAACTTAAAATGCCCCACAACTCTGAGTTCACTATAGTGCCCTGGGATATCTCAGCACGTGGTTTGGTAATTGCAGTTCTAAGCCACCAGATTTGTGGTTTGTTATGTTTTGGTTTGGCATTACAATTTATTAGTAAGGTGAAAAAGGAATTTGAGGTTGTGCCTTTTAGATGAAAACTTTTAATAGCTTTTTGAACACACAATGGCTTTAAATAAAGGATCAGTTCTAACCAAAACAAATGGTTATATTCTTCTTTGTTGTTGTTTTGTTCTTTATAATGAAGTGGAGAATGGGGAGACATGGAGGTTTTTCTGAATGTGATCAATGGACAAAACAATGTAGTCACACTTGGGAAATTTCCAAATTGTAATCCCATACTCAAGCATCAAAATGCCAGAATGCCTTGTGAAGAAAGACCTTTAAGCCAAACAGATTTATTCTAATGGTGATACTTGTTAAAAATATCAAATAAGCCTGTAATAATTACATACTTTCCTTGATTTGTGATAGGAATGTTATCTACTGAATTGGTACTTTTTTTTTCTTTCAGGCAGTAGCAGGTTTGTTGGCAGATGCTCGTTCTTTAGCAGACATTGCGAGAGAAGAGGCTTCCAACTTTAGATCTAACTTTGGATATAACATTCCACTAAAAGTAAGCTGATAACATGTTGAAGAGCCTTTGGAACAGAAAGAGAAGAGTATTAATAAGCTCTTCTGTTTTTCCCCACAGCATCTTGCAGACAGAGTGGCCATGTATGTACATGCCTATACACTCTACAGTGCTGTTAGACCTTTTGGCTGCAGGTATGAAATTTACTGAGATATTCAGTGATATCTGTACTGTAGGTATTTGTTTTCTCAGAATCTAATTAGCCTTTTATACCCTTAAAAAATGAAGTATCATCAGGAAGTATTAGGGCAGTGATTAAATAAAATGATATACTTAAAAATAAAAACTGAAAAATGAAAGACTATGCAGATTTGGACAGGATAAAACACAGAATTCATAGTAATATTTTAATCTAATTATAATAAATTCTCTGGAGGAAGGTGGTCAAAAGGTATATAAACTTTTTTTTAAAATTAATTTTGGCTGCGTTGGGTCTTCGTTGCTGTGTACGGGGTTTCTCTAGTTGCAGCGAGAGGGGGCTACTCTTCGTTGCAGTGCACGGGCTTCTCATTGCGGTGGTTTGTCTTTGTTGTGGAGCACGGGCTCTAGGCACGTGGGCTTCAGTAGTTGCAGCGCATGGGCTCAGTAGTTGTGGCTCGCAGGCTCTAGAGCGTAGGCTCAGTAGTTGTGGTGCACGGGCTTAGTTGCTGCTCCGTGGCATGTGGGATCTTCCAGGACCAGCGCTCAAACCCATGTCCCCTGCATTGGCAGGCGGATTCCCAACCACTGCCCCACCAGGTAAGTCCCAAAAGGTATATAAACTTTTAAAGTTTAAGATAAGTAAGTACTAGGGATATAATGTACAACATGATGACTATAGTTAACACTGATGTGTGATAAAAAGGAAAATTTTTAATATAGTAGATCCCTTAGAGTTCTCAACAAAAGGAGGAAGTTTTTTTCTTTTAATTGTATCTATATGAGATGATGCATGTTAACTAAACCTATTGTGCTAATCATTTCACAGTGTATGTAAAGCAGACCATCATGCTGTGCACCTTACATTTATATAGCAATGTATGTCAATTATTTCCCAATAAAACTGGGGGAAAAAATTATCTGGAACTAAACCCAAACATTTTCAGGAAATGGCAAACTGATTTTAAATATATTCCATGTTGTTACTATTTAGTACCAATTATACTGACACTTCAGTTTTCTCATTAGTTTCCATCTGATATATTTTAAGCAATAGGTCAGATGTTCTTAAATGGGATGTGGCTGTTACAATATTCTGCACATGAAGTAAGGCTGGTTTCTTTTCTACTTGTAATTTCAAAAAATCAGTAATTCATATGATTTTTTAATACCCTAATTTTAATTTGTTGAGCATAAAAAAAATGCATTCAACCAATTTTCCTGCGATTTTTTTGCAGGAAAATAAATGGAGGAATACCGGGGAATAGCCAGAAAAGAATGAAGGGTGGAACAAGAGTTTTAGGTAGTTTCAATGTATTCACATCAGGAATTTTGTCCCCTTGGCTTTTTCATGTTTATTCCTTTAGCTGTTGGGCCCCCTTATTACTTGTCTATCTATCAGTACTCCTTTCTCTCCACTGCTATCCTCTCAGGGAAGTTCATCAGAAAGTTTAATACTAAAGAAAGGCACATGAATTTTGAAAAGTTTTCAAGTATATACTAGTTTTTATCCAAACTACATTATCAAAGTGCTTACTATGAGTTATATGGGTATTAGTAAATGTTTGTCTTAGAAAGTACAATTGCATTTTTATCAGTACTTTTTATTTTTAAGATTTTATTTATTATAAATTTATTTATTTTTGGCTGCATTGGGTCTTTGTTGCTGCACACGGGCATTCTGTAGTTGCGGCGAGCGGGGGCAGCCCTGCGTTGCGGTTCGCGGGCTTCTTATATTGAGATGGCTTCTCTTGTTGCAGATCACGGGCTCTAGGCGCCTGGGCTTAAGTAGTTGTGGCTCGCGGGCTCTAGAGCACAGGCTCAGTAGTTGTGGCGCATGGGCTTAGTTGCTTAGTTGCTCCGCAGCATGTGGGATCTTCCTGGACCAGGGCTCGAACCTGGGTCCTCTGCGTTGGCAGGAGGATTCTTAACCACTGTGCCACCAGAGAAGCCCTATCACTGTACTTTTTAATACTTTTCTGGTATTAAGAATCATGGTTTAAAATTACTAATTTACTTTTATGTAGTTTCATGTTAGGGTCTTACAGTGTGAATGATGGTGCACAACTCTACATGATTGACCCATCGGGTGTTTCATATGTGAGTAGTTTTGAATCATCTGAAATTCTATTTCTAGTTTAATGGTCTCTCATTAGCACTTAAATCATGTATTTGGATTATATGAGGTTTCTTTAATATTCATTCAAGGAAGGTAACATTTTTTCTTGTTTTAACATTAATGACAATAACCTATGGATGTGAGGCAGAGGAAAGATCTGTGGCTTTTTTTTTTTCTGGCCGAGCCATGCCACATGCCAGGATCTTAGTTCACCCAGCAGGGATCGCCCCCTGCATTGGGAGTGTGGAGTCTTAACCACTGGACCATCAGGGAAGTCCCAGATTTGTGGCTTTAAATATGCTATTACAGAAACTGCATAGTGAAGATAAAATCTTGAATATGTGCTATTTCCTTTATTACTACAAATATTAGCAGTATCTTAAAAATGAATGTAAAAGTGAATGTAATGCCGTCCTTTTTTTTTTTTTTTTGTGGTATGCGGGCCTCTAATTGTTGTGGCCTCTCCCGTTGTGGAGCACAGTCTCCGGACATGCAGGCCCAGCGGCCATGGCTCACGGGCCCAGCCACTCTGCGGCATGTGGGATCTTCCTGGACCGGGGCACGAACCCATGTCCCCTGCATCGACAGGCAGACTCTCAACCACTGCACCACCAGGGAAGCCCAATGCCGTCCCTTTTAAAGTTTTGTTTTTGTGTTTTTTGGCTGTGCCACACGGCTTGTGGGATCTTAGTTTCCCACCCAAGAATCTAACCCCGGTCCATGGCAGTGAAAGCCTGTGTCCTAACCACTGCACCACCAGGGAATTCCCCAATTCCCTTTTTAAAAAGGATTTCAAGTGGGATTTCTTGGACCTTTCTCTAATTACCTTTTCTTAAGTGTCTTCTGAGATTTTTATGGTTTTTATTATACTCATTAAAAAAATGTTCTTTATGTTTTGTCATTATACACTGGTTACACAAGTAAAAAAACCTTTACAGTATAAATTAGGGGATTCCCTGGCTGTCCAGTGGTTAGGACTCCGTGCTCTCACTGCTGAGGCTCCAGGTTCAATCCCTGGTTGGGAAACTAACATCCCACAAGTTGTGCTGGTGTGGCAAAAAAAAAAAAAGTATATATTCACACATACATAATTCATATGTATATATTTAAAAAAGGCTTGTTTAACTCTTAGGAATTATTTCTTTCTCTCAAATAACTTCCATTGTCAGAATGCTAAATTTTTTTCTATTCCTGTCCTCAGAAATGCTTCTAGTTCATGAAGTGTATATATATAATGACATAATTTGTCTTTCTTTGGATATACTTCTTGAAAATAATACAGATTATTCTAGATTTAAGTTAGATATTTTAATTTGAGTCCCTTGGTGGTCATTAAAATGTCTTTTGACTATATTTCTCCAGATGTGCTTTTGAATGTCATTTAACAACCTTTCATTAACCTTTAAATAAACAGTAGTCATTAATGACTTATGATAGTATATTAATTTAATAATACATATGTATTTTTTGTGTATGTTCTTTTTAAATAGGGTTATTGGGGCTGTGCCATTGGCAAAGCCAGACAAGCTGCAAAGACAGAAATTGAAAAGCTTCAGGTAATACATACATATTTACTGCTTGAAATTTTGCTATAGCATTATCCTTATGTGCTGAAATTTTATCACCACAAACTAAACCTTTTACTCCAAGTGTGGTTTGCCGTTTTGAGTAGAGCTTTCTGAAGCTGCTAGCTAGGTGGCTGAGTAGGAAAGCTGGTAGCATATTACCTGTAGAGTTGGGTCATGGATCCCTTTATGATTTTGGTGGCTGCTTAATCCAAAAAAAATACAAACAAATCTTCATATAATGTCACAAAATCCTTGAAGCACATTCATGGAGCCCTGTGACCCTTAGGCTGAGAACTTTGCTCTTTTATTGTATCATTTCTTCCATCTGGAGAACAGCTTTTGTCTGTGGAAGTCTTACACATTAAGAGTCTGTGCTCCTTTGCGTCTCTTTCCTTTTTGTTCCTAGCTAAATAGGGCATGGGAACCCATCATCTATTAGTGTGAAAAAAGTTTCTTAAAAATTTTCTGGCTTTCCTTTTAGCCATAAATTGATCAACTTTATATTGAAACAGTACCCACCAACTCTTCATTGCTTATCAGAAACTTCCCTAAAAGACAGGCGTATGATTCATCAACGTTTTGGTAAATTACAGTGAGAAAAAATTTTATATACATTTAAATATTAATGCTGTACTGGAGCCTTGCTCAACTAATTAACTTATTCAGCTTATTTAAGGCTAGGTCCTAGAAAACATTTTTTTAGTGCTTGGAATTTAATGCCAAGTTCTAGACCTATAAAAGCCTAATTTATGTTTCGTATTTTAGTATTGATAAAATTGGCAAAAGGACTTTAGAGATCACTTAGTCCAAGTCCAGCCCTGGGTTAAACACACTAGCTAGAGTCATAGAATACTGCTTATGAACAATTCACAGACCTAATAACTCTTAGACCATTGTTCTTTTCCATCATATACTCCCTGGTTTGTGCTAAGTTCCTGTCTTCTACTGTCTTCTCTTTTGCTTTGATCTCTCTGTAGTATTATGTGGAAATTTGAAAATAGAGTGTTTAGTACAATTATCCTTTTGTCCTCTGTGGTTAAATCCTAGCAAGGAATGGGAATACTAACAGATCGTACTACCTAAGCATTGAGAACGATTACTTCTATTGAGGAACATGTACACTTAATGATGAAAACATATGCTCTAAATCAGAGGTTAGCAAACTGGCCCACTGCCTGCATTTTTTTTTTTTAAAGTGTAGTTGATTTACAATGTTGTGCTGATTTCTGCTGTATAGCAAAGTGATTCAGTTATACAAATACATATTCTTTTTTTATATTCTTTTCTATTATGGTTTATCATAGGATATTGAATATAGTTCCTTGTGCTGTACAGCAGAACCTTGTTTATCCATTCTGTATATAATAGTTACATCTGCCAACCCCAACCTCCCACTCCATCCCTCCCCCAGTCCCCTCCCCCTTGGCAACCACAGCTCTGTTGTCTGTGTCTGAGTCTGTTTTTGTTTCATAGATAAGTTCATTTGTGTCATATTTTAGATTGCACATATAAGTGATGTCATATGGTTGTCTTTCTGTGACGTGACTTCATATGATAATCTCTAGTTGCAATGGTTTTTAAAGTTTTATTGAAACCCAGCCATATCCAGTCTCTGGCTTTTGCCCTAGTACAACAGTGGAGTTTAGTTGGTGACGGGGACCAAAGACCGTATCCCAATAAGTCTAATAAAATATTTACTACTTGGCTGTTTACAAAGAGTTTGCCAACCCCTGCATTACTCTGGTCTGCTTTTCTGCTTGTGTTCTGTTTTACCAAGAATATAATTTTATGAAATAAACTTTACCAACATATATAAAAATATTTTTGACATTTAAGATGTATCTTTTCAAGTTTAGGTTTGTCTTTGTATTTTACAATTAATATACTAAATATAGAACTTAACATGTAAGGGCAAAAGTATGAATATTGGTGTTTTCCTTTTCTTCACTCCCAGTTTTAACATGAAAAAAATTAATCATCAGAAAAGATACTGTACAACAAAATATCTCCATCTAGATTGAGTGAACAGTTGTTATTTTCCAATATTTTACCTATTTGTATAAGCTGGGGCATCAAGACTTCTAAATATAAAAAAAATACCAAAAATAAATAATAAGCCTAGATATACAGTAATTGAATCACCTCAAGTCTGGACTGCTGTATGACTGTATTCATTATTTTTCGCCATTTTCCATCCTCCTCCACATATCCAGAATATGAACACTAGTTTGCTCTTTTTTTGTTTGTCAATTGTGTTCAGAAACACTTATACCTAAAAAAAATTTTGCATTGGTTACTTCCAGTACCTATAGTACAGCAGACTTTTCTGCTGGGCATTTAAGGGCTGTTTTCTACCCTGATTTCCAAATGTTCACTTTTGCTTTGTGCCTGCCGTTCACTTATCTTCCTCAAAATCAAATCAAATCCAACTGAGACTCCACTCAGATCTTGGTTCTTCAGAGCTTTCCAACTGAGACTCCACTCAGATCTTGGTTCTTCAGAGCTTTCCCTGACATTTTGCATTTTTGTCTTGAACAGTTTCATGAGGGACAATTTATTTCACTCCTTCATCCCCCTCTAGAATATAGAAGGTATTCGTGGTTTGTTTACATTTTATTATCCTGAATTGGCTATGAAGAAGAACAGAAAAAACATTTCTTTGCTAATGTTTTAAATGTCAGGGTCTGCCTGTGAATAAATTCATAAAGGAATCTAGATTTTTATAAACTTCAATATTTTTCACAAAATCAGTGGTGCCCAAGGGTTGTCGAGAATATGTTTTGGCATAATCATTAAAAAACATTACACTGTGAATAAAAAACTTTGGTTCTGGTCTTTTTGTATTTCAGGTTATTTTCCTTGGTTTTATATCTGAGAATCTATCTCAAGAGCATGGGTGATAAAAGTTGTAGAAAGAATCTGAAAAGTTACACAAGTGAAAAGCGTTCTTCTTTGAATTATAACATAATGAATATATATTTTATTTTCTGTAGATGAAAGAAATGACCTGCTGTGATGTTGTTAAAGAAGTTGCAAAAATGTAAGTTGAAATTTTCCTTAGCACTGACAAAAATATTTCACTTGACCTTACCTTATACATTAATCCTAAGAAGCTGTTTTGTTTGGAAATAACTTGTTGCATAAGTTTTAGAAGGTGAATCCAACATTCTCAGAAGGCTCATTAAGGAGAATATCCATATTTCAAGTGACAATGAATAGGATGGGGAAAGATAGCTTTTGACAAAATATACTCCTGTTCAGGTGACAGAATTCAAGAATAGGAGGATATAGTGAACCTCTAGGGACTTCATTTGATAGCTCCCGACTTCTTAAATCTCAGAAGTCCCAGTAATATTAACCTTAGCTTACAACTTTAAGGTCTACAGCTAAAGTTGTAACAAGATGAGAAGAGCAGTGTTTCAAAACATCTAGAAATAGCTGAAGAAAGCCTGAAGTAGTTCATATTACAGTAACAGTAAAAGCAACAACAAAGCCAGTAAAAGCTCAGTGAACGTGCTTCGAAGTCCATGATTTTTTTTACATCAAAGAATGCAGGTATTTGGTATTTCAAAAAATCTAATAAAATGCTGGTGTTGCAGCCAGCTTTTCAGAGTTAAAATAAATATAATATTCCAGAGAATTCACAGAGAATTCTAAGTGTTCCACATTAGAACTACATGAACATGGTCTAGTCGGCATTTTGTGCACGTGCCTCAGGTTTTACATCTAATAACACATACAAGGAAAAAAAAAGTCTTGGAGGGCTCTATTATATAATAATAAATATACTATTTGAATGGTACCCTTAATCTCTATACTGATGGTTGTAGCAAAGTATTAAAATCACAAGTGTTTTATAATTTTGTACTAATCGTCCACCACTCCTGCTACCCTCACTTCCCACCCCCTACCCCCCTTTACCATGAGACCCTTCCCCCCTTTCCAGTTGTGAAGAAGCAGAATTCATTCCATTCTATGACTGTCAGTTAATAACAACCTAGGGGACACTGGCAACTAACATATAATAGAACTAGTTAAAAAGTAAATAATCCTTACTGAATTGCACAGCAGTTTAACATGATAACTCAATTTCCTTCACTGAGAAGTCTTCTGGAAATCAGTTCTTCCTGCACCTTTTATGTTTAGATATAACACTAGACTCTACTTTGTTCCGTGTAGGAAAGCCATCCCTTTATCATTTAATAAAATGGAGCACTATGCTTCTTTTACTTAGTTCTAGCAATTTTAAGGTGCTTTCTTAAAGCAAGGCTTTAGGAATACTCTCCAAATTACTTTTGTTACTTTGTTGTGCAAGATGGTGGAAAGTATAAAATAAGAGTTTTGCTGATACTTTGTTTTTACTTCTACTTTAATATGTTGTGTGACAGTGCCTCCTTGTTGGCAGCAATTTGTCATGTACTGTTTGAAGGCCAGGTTAAGGGACATACCTTAAGGGTTATTAAAAATATTCCTGCCAAGAAGGTGCAGAACGAAGAGACCACTAATTGTAAACTAGTGAATTAGTTTTTTTTTTTTTTAAATCAGTTAATGAATGGAAAAAAATATACTGAAAAGGCACACAAGGAATGACGGCCTTTTCCCATTTGAATATACGTTCCTTAGGTGTCTTTCAGGTATGTCTCTAAAAGAATGTATCAAGGGATTCCCTGGTGGCGCAGTGGTTGAGAGTCCGCCTGCCGATGCAGGGGACACGGGTTCGTGCCCCAGTCCAGGAAGATACCACGTGCCGCAGAGTGGCTGGGCCCGTGAGCCATGGCCGCTGAGCCTGCGCTCTGCAACGGGAGAGGCCACAACAGTGAGAGGCCCGTATA
>NW_006792881.1:1987347-1996097 GCF_000442215.2 Lipotes vexillifer | reverse complement strand
AGGCCCGTATACCGCAAAAAAAAAAAAAAAAAAAGTATCAAAATAAACAACTTGGGTTGTAAAGGTGTAAGGTATATTGAATCCTTTGTAGTGAGTGTTTATCAGTCCTAGTGCAATTTTCATAACAGACTGTATATAATGTGTGTATCATTTTATAGATACTTATATTAGGGATGGCTGTTCTAATTTGCTGAGCTGGGTGCATGAACTGTATGTAGATGACCAAATGAATGTTAACGTCCTCTTTCTGTTCTAGAATTTACATAGTACATGATGAAGTTAAGGATAAAGCTTTTGAACTAGAGCTCAGCTGGGTTGGTGAAAGTAAGTTATTTTTCTACATTTATTTGCTCTCAGAGTCATCTGTACCAAACCTAATGTACTACTGGGTGCCTTATTTTTTCTTAAAAATAGCAAAAAATTAGTAATGGTGTATACACATATAAGAGTACACAAATAACAAGATACATTCATGTAAATACTGCTTTGGTCAACAAGTAGACCAGCCCCCCAGATCACCCCTTAGGCTTCTCCCCAGAGGTAACCACTATCCTGAATCCTAACACCATAGTTCTTGGCCTGTTGTTGAATTTTATATAAATGGAATTAGACATTATGGATTCTTTTGTTCATATTTGTGTAAATCAGTTTTGTTACGTGCAGTAGTATTTTTGTTCATTTGGCTTGCTGTACAGTGTTCTATTGTCTGAAAATAACATTTTATTCATCTCCTATTGTTACACCGTTAGGCACTTTCCAGTGTTTGTTTACTGTAAAATGAACAATGCAGCTGTGGACATCTTGTACATCTATTGTGGTACACATATGTAGTAGCATTTTAGAAATATATGTTAAGAGTGGAATTGCTGGGTCATGAAATAGGCACACATTCAACTGCAATATTGGCCACAATGTGTTCTGACCACTGGGTGCCCTTCTGATACAAACAAACAGCCAGAACAAACTTAGGAGGTACTCTCTTTTTGAAGGAAAAGCTCTGCTTAATAATTGACTAAAGTTGTGAGAAGTTTATTTTCTTTTTTTGAAACATCCATTGCATTTTTTTTGTGTGTGGTATGCGGGCCTCTCACTGTTGTGGCCTCTCCCGTTGCGGAGCGCAGGCTCAGCGGCCATGGCTCATGGGCCCAGCTGCTCCGCGGCATGCGGGATCCTCCCGTGTCCCCTGCATCGGCAGGCGGACTCTCAACCATTGTGCCACCAGGGAAGCCCCATTGCATATTTTAAAAAAGAATTACTGGGAAATCACCATTTTTCTTTCTAGCATGGCAACTGTAGGGCTTCAAGGACACCTTTTAAAATCTAACCATGCTGTGAATGAATGCTCAGGACTTAACAGCATCAGGATAAATCTTAGCATAATGTATTCTTTATTATAAGAGCTAAATTTGGGCAGATTTAATATGTTATGTCGGGAAAACACACAAAGATGAGTTCAGAGAATCTGGTATTACATTTGTAGATTGGCTAGATAATACGGTATTTGCAAGTCACAATTACAGTCCTTGTTTTTAACTCACTTAAATATATGGCTTAATTTACAGTAACTAACGGAAGACATGAAATTGTTCCAAAAGATATAAGGGAAGAGGCAGAGAAATATGCCAAGGTAAGCCACAGCATGAAAACGATTCTAGCTGAAAATATGGAGATACGTTGAATTTTATTAAATAACCCTTAAGAGTTGAGCTGAACTGAAGGATGAAAACTTTCTAGGTTATCCTCAGTGGGGATAAAGTTGCCCTGGTTCCAAAAAAATTTTTTTTGTGCTTGTGAAAATGGCAAAGTTTTTTCAGGACATTTAATCCTTTCATACTGTGTGTATCCTATCAGGAATATAGTCATTGATTGTTACAGCAAGATGTACTTAGTTACCCGTTTCTTTACTTGAATGTCTTATTCTAAACCAGTGTTCATTTTCACTTACAAAGAATTTTAATGACAAGTGCTTAGTTAGATTCAGGCTGTTATAGCAATGCTAAAAATTGATTTTAAACACTTTTCTCTTTAACAGGAATCTTTGAAGGAAGAAGATGAATCAGATGATGATAACATGTAACATTTACTTCATTTACTTCTATTTAACTATTTAGCCCTTTGGATTAATACATACCCACTGACCAACTTTCATTAAATCATTGTCTTGTAACGACTGACGTTTGGTTAATATCTGCTTGACAAAATTGGTGGGGGTAGCTGAGCACATATTTATTCAGCATTAGGATGTTGCTTTATGCCTGCTGTAAAATTCCTTAGTCAAAATACTAGACAGATGCTTTGAAATCAGATTAATTCAAAACTCCCTTTCTTCACTCATCTATAACCTAAAGATCATATCCTGCTGGGCTGTTGTGTAAAACGTACCTACCAACTTTGTAGGCAATTGATGCCACAGCCCAATTTTGTATTTAGTGAGATGATTGTTGGTCATCAGACACTGTTAACCTTTAGAATTTTATTTTTTTTTACTTTTTGAGTGGATTTAAGGATTCACAAAGTCCCTATCCTGTCACTTAAAGAATTTCTTGATCTGTAGAGTTGAAATAAAAATACCCACATTTTATGCTTAAAAATAAATTAGAATACATGTGGAAACAGAACTGATACTGAGTGGAAAAATGAGTATTGGAAGAAACAGTCTGAACTCAGGCCAAGCGTGCCAGGCATACACACACCCTTTATTGGCCTCATGCCAGTATCACTCCATTCAACTGTCATGCTTTCCTGAGGTCACTGAGTTTAGCAGCAGGGTGTTGCCGGGCCTTGAGCATCTGTATAGTTTAAACAGCAAATCATTATACCAAAATATTTAACTACTATACAAACAACTCAAGAGCAGTATCTCATTACCATGGCTGCTTTTATGTAAAATTACCTGCTACATCTTACAACTCATACACTTAACTCAGAATGACACCAGTGGCCTTGGGCAGACACCTAAACAACTTAAGCTGGATGGATAATAAGCTGAGTATCCCTAAGCCAGTCTGACCATTCTATACTTTTCCAACTTCCAAAGTATGAATGGCACATGAATCTTCTATTTTCATTGTACTGTGAGTACCTCTGTTCTTAAATTCACATTGGAATAGCTAATAATCCTCTTTAAAAGAACAATGGTTCTAAAGAAACTTAAATCTGAGCAGCTAAGCCACCTCAAAAACATATATCAGATAAATCTAAAACTAAGCTGCTCAGCTATTAGAAAAGCAATTGATTTTCATACAAACTATACAAAGGATTAATAAATAATCTAGGTTCAGCTGTAGGGGCACTTCGTAACTGCACCACTGAGGCATGATTAGCCTCTGGGGGGAAAAATGGCTGGCACATTTTACTTTGACAACATAACAAATTTATTTTCAGCAAAGACTGAATACCTTATTACTGTAAACCTCGATACTGGTACCTAGGAAAGAAAATTACAAACGTTTTAAAGAATAAAGTTTTGGTTTAGAGATTACAAATAATATTGGGTTGGCCAAAAAAGTTCGTTCAGGTTCTTCCATAACATCTCTTCTATTCCACATTATTGTACAGTATCCAATTTTCATTGCCCATCAAAATTTGTTTTTAAAAACTGAATGTTTTCGTTACGTAAGTAGAGAATCGCAGTGCAGAAATATGGTCAAGGTTTCTTTCGCTTAACGTGGAACCCAAACATCAAAGCGATTAACATAAGCAAGCTGGTGCAAATGATTTTCAACACCTGATTTGGAGGTTTTGAGTGTGTCGGCTTATCTCCTGCGTGGTATAACGTTGATTGTTCTGAAATTTACGTCTCGATCTGATTGCTATCAACTTGCACTGGTCTCCCCGACCACGGAGCATCGTCCAGTCAGAAATCTCTACCACAGAACTTTGCAAACCACTTTTGACACGTTCAGTCACAGCACCTTTTCCATACACTGCATGAATCTTTTGCCTTTTCAGTTGTTTTTACCTTTCTTGAATAAAGCATAATATGCTGTTTTTTCCTTCCATCTTCAATATTAAAATGGCTACACAAAAATTCACCAATTTTGATGCTTTTTTAAAAAATGTATGCTGATATGACAGCTGTCACAATACAATCTAACAAAATTGTTTCGAATGAAGTTAAAGACAACTAAGCGCTACTAAAGCCATCTTATGGAAGAAACCGAATACATTCAGATAAAAAGCACTTATCTGATAAGACTATCCCTTTGCTTTCATTTCTGTCATTCTCAAAGGAACCTGAAAAATAAACGAGAAAAATATGAGAAAAATAAAGTTGTAGGTCCTCAATATGTTTAACTGATTGAAACATTAAAATACTCTTCAAATTAAGATTTGAAAAGCAAATTAAGATTACAAATTAGTATTTCTCATTTAAAAAAATCTATCAAAATGCTACTAAGGAATCAGAAGAAATCCACAAATGAAAAAAAATGAAGTCTTAATGTAAAACAATTCTAATGCTGTTCCTCACCTTGGAAATGAAACCCAGGCGGAACCTTTTACTTTCCTGCGCTCTACCACATCCATATTGTTTTTACTGTGCCTAGGCTCTCTCTTAACTGGTCTTTCTGAAGGACTCCCACCACCTACAAAAGCAAGCCTTCTGGAATGATTGACAGATTTCTCCCTCTCAAAGCCCTTTACACGTTTCCCTCTTAATAGTTTTCAAACTTTTTTTTTTAAAAGGAACTCCGAAATATGAAATAAGAATGCCGCCCACTCTTAACCCCAACCAAGTAGAAGCTTTTGTTCCACCATTGACCATGTGTATATATCTATTACAGTGTTTACTATAGTAAAATTTACTATAATTATATAAATGTATTCCTCCCCCACCCTCCCTTGGGAGTTGTTCAAGAAATCATCTTTGTATCTCTACTGGTGAGCACACAGTATGTAATCAAATGCTAAAGGTATGTATTTTTTAAACTAAAATAACTCATACTACAGGGCGAGATATTCAATATATTTAAAAACACTGGTTCATTACTGTATTGATCAGAGGCTTCTAAATTAAGACAAACGTGGTTTAAAACGATTTGAACAGATCTGGAAAACCTAAGCTTAGGAAATATATAAACTTTGGGGGAATCAGTTCTTTTATACCATCATGATAATGGGATTTTTCTTGTTAAAAAAAGTTAGGGCTTCTTCTCTGTCACCATTGTAACCACAATTTCAGAATAAGAAAACCAGCATCATAATTAAAACCAGGATAGTGGTTTATAAGCTAACGTAGGTTTCATACTGGCTTTGTCACTTAATAATTGTGTCACCTTGGGCAAGTTACTTATTCCCTCGTCTATAAAATGAGGATTATGTACCACTTTTAAAATGACATCAAAAACAGGAATACTTAGATATAAATTTAAATTTGTACAAGATTTTGTGTTGAAAATTATAAAATGTTGGTGAGAAAATGAACTATATAAACAAACTGATCAGAAGACTCAGTATTGCTGTCAGTTCTCCTTAAACTGATTTATAGATTCAATGTAAAACCCAATCAAATTTGCAAGAGGGTTTTTTTTGGGGGGGAGGGGTGTGTTTGTGGAAAGAAATCAACAAGCTATTTCTAAAATTTATTTGGGAAAAGAAATTAGAATAGCCAAAACAATTTCAAAAGAGAAAAAGTTACAAGGCCTATGCCATCTGATTTCAAGACTTACTATAAAATTAATGTAGTATTAATGGAAAAGAATAGAGTCTAGAAATAGAAATATATGGTTAATTGACAAACGTGCAAAGGCAAATCAATGCACAAAGATAGTGTTTTTCCACAAATGGTGCTTGAACAACTGGACACCAAATACCAAACCACACCTTGTACCAAATGCAAAAATTAACTCAATGATAAGTCAAAATGTACCTCAGGGCTTCCCTGGTGGCGCAGTGGTTGAGAGTCCGCCTGCCGATGCAGGGGACACGGGTTCGTGCCCTGGTCCAGAAAGATCCCACATGCCGCGGAGCAGCTGGGCCCGTGAGCCATGGCCGCTGAGCCTGCATGTCTGGAGCCTGTGCTCCGCAACGGGAGAGGCCACAACAGTGAGAGGCCCGCGTACCGCCAAAAAAAAAAAAAAAAGTACCTCAAGGTCTAAAACTTCTGGATGAAAACAGAAAACCTTTGTGACCCTGGTTTAAAAAACAGCTCTCAGATACTACACCAAAAGTATGATACATAAATGAAAAAAACTGACTGAATTTCACCAAAATTAAAAGCTTCTGCTCTCCTTTAAGAGAATGAAAAAATACTCTAGACAAAATATTTGCAAATCACATATCTGACAAAGGATATTTGTCCAGAATGTATAAAGAACTCTCAAAATTCAACAACCCAATATTTAAAAATGGGCAAAAGACTCAGATAATTCACATTACAAATAAAACTAATGTTCCTTCTTTAACCATCCTAACCCTGCAAGAGGTAATCACCATATTATGTATATCCTTCCAGCCAATAAATATTAATTCTTTAAAAAAGTAAATGCTGGTGTAATTATAAAGATGTTGAAGAGCAAGGGTACTCACACACCTTGAGTCTGTGTCTGAAGTGTATGATTTGGAATTTGATTTGATTTTTACTATGTGGAAACATGAAGTGGAATTTTAGGAAAAAGTCATTTAAATAAGTTGAACTATATGATCCATATGGGATTTATTAAAACTTTTAAATTTTTTTAGGAAAAGCCAATAGGCTTCAAGACTGATATAATATGGTAGAATCTGACATATAAAGATGATAACCTACCTTTAGTAGACTGATTGGTTTAAGAGTCAGCAGCAACCAAGTTATAGTAAAGATTCAATGCAAAAATTTAGATGTCTACAATGGATCATACTGCCAGGAAAGATTTAAAAAAAAAAGTTAAATAATATGCAATTCTCTCCCCAGTGGGAAAAACAGACACATTTAAAAATCACTAGGAAAGTATATTAGAAATACATGGGAACTTCCCTGGTGGCACAGTGGTTAAGAATCTGCCTTTCAATGCAGGGGACGTGGGTTTGATCCCTGGTCAGGGAACTAGATCCCACATGCATGCTGCAACTAAGAGTTCACATGCCACAACTAAGGGGCCTGCTGGCCGCAACTAAGACCCAGCACAACCGAAATAATAAAATTTTTAAAAATACTATATTTCATATCCATTAAAAAAAAAGAAATACATGTTCATGTATTATTAAGTATACACAGCCTGTATGTATATACTGACCATAAATGTGTACTCTGAGAAGGGGGGAGCAGGGGAGGAGATAAATCCTGACAAGGAATTTTGGACAGTTTCCTGGATATCTGGTGCATTAGCTCTCCAATTCAGTGAACTGGATGAAAAACTAAGGATGACAATAATAGGAAAAAATCTGAGATGTCAATAATTGAAACAAAGTAAAAAGACTAATCCATATAAGAATATGAAGAACAGAATTTAGATGGGCGTGCATGTAAGTTGATAACTGTTTCTCCATCTTGTTCAGAGACCACCCGCATAAGAATTCTCCATGGATTTGAATTCACCAGATCTGAAGCGAGGCCCAGGAATCTGTATTTTGAACAAACAACTGATGTAATGCTTATGAATACACTAAAATTTGAGAATCACTGATTTGGACACAGCTTATTAAAATGAGAATACAGCAACAGAATGGTTATTAAAGGGTTTCAAGAAAAGAGATTTCTGATATATAGCAAAACGGAGGATGAAGCTGTAGGGCATGATGGGTACTTGGGAAAACTTTTTTCCATTGGATTTTTAAAGAAATACATATCTCAGAAATAGGAGCACATAACTAGATGATAAAGGAGAAGTATCTTATAGAAACTTTATAATAGATGGTTTCTAATACCTTATGATTCAGCATCAGTTCTCTCACCATTTCCAACATGAGGGTGGACAAAGAGCCAGGGAGCTGATAAAGAAGAAAATGCATATGAATTCAGAGATTAAAAAGCATCTTTTATATTTTACTGACAGGTCAAGAGAGAGAAAAATAGCTCCGACTTAAGACAGGCCAGGTCAATATGGCCAAAGAAAATTTTATATTAAGGGCTCAGTTCTGCCACTGCAAAAGAACCTTAACACAGATTCCCTTACCAGCAATATCAAGGGATTCATGTTTACACTGAAAGTATCTTCTACTGACACGTTCTACTAACACCTAATTCGAAGTTCATTTCACAGGATAAAAATAAGTGACAGATAATTCATTGTTTAGATAAATGTTGTATTTACTCACTATTTTACTAAGAAAAGAGTAACATCATTTTACTGCAAACTTTCCCCCAAAGATATTCAATATTCACAAGGTAGCCCATTTCTATTCTAATCACCATTTGACCTTTCACCTGTCTCTACTGAAAATGGAGTAAATGTGGCTGAATGCAGTTCTTACGTATTTCTAAAGGAAAGGTCTACTAGAAGTGAACACAGATAACACTTCCTTCAGAGGCAATACAATGATTCATTCACAAACTGAAACACGTTTGACAGGGAAAGTCTAAAAGGCAAGCCACCAATGTTGGCAAGTCATACATTAGTAATTATTTCTGACAACTAAGTTTTTCCTTCCTTGTCGGCAACCCTGGCTTTGATGGTATGAAGCCAAATGAAACTTTCTGACAGATGACTTCATGTGAAGACATGACATGCCACCCCCATCCCTCAATCTAGATATTTGGACAGCTTCCAAAAAGAATTTCAGAAGAGATGCTTTAAACATGAAACTCAAGCTTGTCTACTCTAAATCCATTC
>NW_006792881.1:1968126-1987337 GCF_000442215.2 Lipotes vexillifer | reverse complement strand
CCTACATGGAAATCTGACAAAACAGGAAGTACTTGGCAGGATGGAGAAGCAAGTCTTGCGGCTTAAGTATTTACTGGTAACAGACTAAGTTCTTCGTGACTGTGTAATAAAATGCAGAACTACAAATTTGAGAAGAAAACAGCAAAAACTTGCCTTGGTTACCAAGCTTCCCTTGGCAATCTAAAGGCCTTAAAAAGACAGTATATCACATGATACATAGAGGAATAAGAAACAGGAAGATGGCTTTTCTTTTTGTTATGGTACTTCATGTGAGAATCCCTCTCCCTACCCTGTCAGACCAAGATCTAAGCCACCAAAATTATACAAACACTGAAAGGAGTTTTGTGACTGTATATAAAAACTAAGAAACACAAAGATTCAAAATAAAACAAAACAAAGATTTCTGGTTTCGTTTGAGAGAACCTACTTGGGGAAAATCTTTAGTCTATGCTTGCCGAAGGATTTGAGTATAAATACAGTATCCTAACTACAAATAAATACAAATATAAATATACACCCTTAAACAGGCTGTTAGGATTAGCAGAGTCAATAAAACACTAGCAAACATACTAGGGAAAAAAGAATCCCTCCCCCATGACTCCTTCCAGCTGCCACCCCCAGCCCCAATTCTACTGTTGTTGAAACAACTAGAAGCATTTTCAGGTAACAGTTTCTATCTTCACTTTTAAGCTATCACACTTAAGGGTACAGCAGTATATCAAAGTGCCCAGTGAATGTTAAAGACTACCAAACAAATGTAAAGCACTGTTATCTAGTCCATTTTCCTACCCCTCAAAAGCAGGTTCAGACCCACAGTAAGTCATAAAATCAATTTGTGGGTCACAACAGATTTTTTAAAAAAGTGAACTACAGGAGAAAATACTGGAGGGCACTGTACTTTCATCTGTTGTGTGTATGAGCAATACACACACATACACAGAATAGAAACTTCACTATAAAGAAATTAATCCACGACCTTCCTTAGCTATTATTTCAAATATGTTTTACTAGAACACTTGTTATATAAAACAGTGAGGTAGGTAAGGACATTAAAGCTTCTGTCAATTTGATAATAGCAGCAACTTCCTTAAGTGCTAAAATTATCAAGTCAGTGTCTGACACTTCTGATTTTCAGAAGTATCATTTAACCTTTCAGGGATACATAAATATTAGAAATATGCTTAGGAATTCTTATTAGAAAAATATGGTGCTGGATTAGAACCGTTAAGTATTAAGAGCTGTAAACACCTAGCCCCATGTCCCTCATACTTTAAAAGCAAACACTCATGTAGAGTAATGTATCCCAACCAATAAGAACAGGCTTATGATCAGAACACAGAACACCTGGTCTTCCCAAAAGACAACCCTCAGAATGGGACCTAAACAGACATTTCTCCAACGAAGATATATAGACTGCCAACAAACACATGAAAGAATGCTCAACATCATTAATCATTAGAGAAATGCAAATCAAAACTACAATGAGATATCATCTCACACCAGTCAGAATGGCCATCATCAAAAAATCTAGCAACAACAAATGCTGGAGACGGTGTGGAGAAAAGGGAACACTCTTGCACTGCTGGTGGGAATGTGAACTGGTTCAGCCACTATGGAGAACAGTATGGAGGTTCCTTAAAAAACTAAAAATAGAACTACCATATGACCCAGCAATCCCACTACTGGGCATATACCCTGAGAAAACCAAAATTCAAAAAGAGTCATGTACCAAAATGTTCATTGCAGCTCTATTTACAATAGCCCGGAGATGGAAACAACCTAAGTGCCCATCGTCGGATGAATGGATAAAGAAGATGTGGCACATATATACAATGGAATATTACTCAGCCATAAAAAGAAACGAAATTGAGCTATTTGTAATGAGGTGGATAGATCTAGAGTCTGTCATACAGAGTGAAGTAAGTCAGAAAGAGAAGGACAAATACCGTATGCTAACACATATATATGGAATTTAAGAAAAAAAAATGTTATGAAGAACCTAGGGGTAAAACAGGAATAAAGACAGAGACCTACTGGAGAACAGACTTGAGGATATGGGGAGGGGGAAGGGTGAGGTGTGTTAGGGCGAGAGAGAGACATGGACATATATATACTAACAAACGTAAGGTAGATAGCCAGTGGGAAGCAGCCGCATGGCACAGGGAAACCGGCTCGGTTCTCTGTGGCTGCCTGGAGGGGTGGGATAGGGAGGGTGGGAGGGAGGGAGACAAAGAGGGAAGAGATATGGGAACATATGTATATGTATAACTGATTCGCTTTGTTATAAAGCAGAAACTAACACACCATTGTAAAGCAATTATACCCCAATAAAGATGTTAAAAAAAAAAAAAAGAACACCTCGTCTTCAAATCCAGTGTTTCTACAGTAGGATACTTACTCAAATCAACATCCCATTGAACTATTGTAAAAATTCTGAGAATTTTCGAGCTAAGAGTACATAACTGCTGCTTTAGCTCTAAAAATGCCTACTATGAGCCTGATTTTTTAACTTATCTCCCCATTTCCCAACATTTCCATTTCTTCTAAATCTAGAGGCATAGACCCCGACAATCTTACAGTAACTAAAGATCAAGTAAGTGTCCTCATGAAATGTCTCACCCAGTTCCTATTTTCAGGCTACTCCTATTTTCATGCCTAGAGGCATTACGGTATTGTGAAAAGAAAAATGTACGTACAGAGGGAGATTATGGGTTCAATAACCAATCGAGCCAGGTGGTTTGTAGATTCTGTTATTGGCAGATGTACCCTTAGTACTGGCCCAACTTTTCACAAATTTGGGCCACTGAGGATGAGAAGATTGGTGGGCAGGCAGATCCATGAAAAATCAGCTGTCAGAAGAAAAATCCCTCTGGTGGTTAATTAGACATACTAGCCTTTATAAAACAATAGGAAATCATTCTAATGAAAATTTCTGACCTGTGGATAGTCCCCAGAGAGATCTACCCCCACTACACATTCTGGAATCTGACCCAATTCCTAAACCTCAAGCGATCTCATTTTAAGCAACTCATCAGGCAAGACGTTCCTCTTGTACAAAAACTGACAAAGCACATTTTTACTGGCATGGATTTGTCCATTAAATGTCACCTTTTAGCTTGCTATACCTTTTATAAACTGTCACTCCACAAATGAATGCGTACTAAGTGCCAAGGCCTGTGACAGGTTCTAAACCTACAAAAGTGAATAAGGTACAGTTCTCTCTCTGTAAGATGTCATAACTTAGTGAAGGACATATTAGTGGACAAAAAGCTAAAATGCAATACAGAAAGTGGTAGAAATCACATAAAAGGAAATATATGAAATTCATACAGACAGATTACCTATAGTTGCAGAGGTATCAAGGAAAGCATCACTTAAAAAGCAACTTTTGAATATGTGGCAATAGGGCAACGATCCAGATGGTGGGAAAAATATGAATAAAAACAAAGAACTGGGAAAATACAGAGCTTGTGTGGTGGAGCCATGATAGTTTTAGTGTGACTGCAGCAAATAATACCCGAAGAGAAGAAGTATGAAATACGTCTGCAGAGAGGTCAATATGACCTTCAGGAAGGGAGAGGCAAAGAGTCTAGGTACTTTATTTCTGTATATAAATATAACATTTCTTTAAAACTCTCTTGAATGACAGACATTATGAAACAGCACGATACATACTAACACCACCACATAATATGTGGAATCATTCTAAGCACTTTCCATATATTTATTCATTTAATACTAATCCTAACCAGGTCAGTTCTATTACTATCCCTATTTTACAGATGAGGCAGAGATTAAATCTGCCCTAAACCACCCATCCCCACAAAAAGCCTGGCCACACCCACACATTCTAAAGCTGAAGTATCTTCTTTGCTATCCCTGAATAATTCCCTGGATATTCACTAAACTGTAGTCATCATTTCATGATGTTAAGTCAAATCACTATGCTGTAGACAAACTTATACACTACTATATGTTAATACCTCAATAAAACTGGAAGAAAAAAAAGAATGAAAAACTAACCTTTCTTTAACTTAGTTCAGGAATCATCTGGTTTTCCTGCATTTATTTTACTTAATAATCCACTTTAACTTTTCAAGTTAAAACCAGATATAGCCCTAATAAAAGCCCCAAAAAGTCTAATGGAAGAATGGAATTAAAAGTCAGAATACAAGAAATTCCCTGGCAGTCCATTGGTTAGTACTCCACGCTTTCACTGCCAAGGGCCTGGGTTCGATCCCTGGTCAGGGAACTAAGATCCCACGTGCCACGCCGCGCAGCCACAAAAGTTGGAATACAGAAAACAGTATACAGTCCAGCATATGCCTTAACCCAATTAGGGACCTTATAGTCATTTTCACAAAAGTAAGAACAGATGCTTACCAGACATTTCAAGCTCTAACTAGCATGTTTAAAACTGATTTCACTTTCCTTACCAACCAGTAGCCTTTCCTGACTTTCCAAATTGATTAATGGCACAATCTATTTCCCATTTTTTAAAATCTTGAGTTTTCTTTCTTCTTTACCTCTATAATCAATTAGAAATCAAACGCTATCAACTCTTTTTTTCTCACAGTCTCTTGCTCACCTATCCTTCCTCACCCTCCCTCCAGGCCCTACTCACTCTAGTTTCACCTCATGCTGACACCACTGCAAGAGTATCTTAATTGTCTCCCCACCTCCAATTCCTGTGTCACTTCTTCAGTCATACTGGACACTATTTCCAAGTAATCGTTCAGGAATACATTTTGTCTATTAAAAAACCCTCAACACAAATAATGAAAATCAAAAGGGAAGTTTTTATGGAAAAATATCTGTAGCAAATTACTACTAAATATTATATAATAAGCTCAAAAAATTAAGGAATATCAAAACTCTAATATATAAATGGACAAAAGTCTTGAATAGACAACTTGTCTACTACTAAGAATCAGTAACTGAAATTATGGAAAGAGGTCCCACTTCACAAGTTAACAAAAATATTACAGAGAAAAAGAGAGCTCAACATATTTTGTACCTAGTAACTTAGCAAAAGTTTTAATTACAGGCTACCCAACGGTGGTAACTAAACTCACAGGGAAGGTAGTGTAAATTATAACTCTTTTGGAAAACAACATGGCAACATTTCAAAGAGTCATAAAAATGTTCATACGATGACCTTTTAAATCAATCCTAAAAGAACAGTGCAAAAAAACAGAAAATACTGTATGTACATAGATGATAATTACAGCACAATATTTAAGAACTAGAAAGAAACCTAAATGGTCAAGCAATAAGAAAATAAAGTCAGAGATAAGAGTTTGATGGAATATTTTCAGACATTAAAATTACTGTGGAGGACTTCCCCGGTGGCGCAGTGGTTAAGAATCCGCCTGCCAATGCAGGGGACATGGGTTCAAGCTCTGGGCTGGGAAGATCCCACATGCCGTGCGCCACAACTGCGGAGCCTGCACTCTACAGCCCGCGAGCCACAACTACTGAAGCCCACGTGCCTAGAGCCCATGCTCTGCAACAAGAAAAGCCACTGCAATGAGAAGCCCGTGCACCACAACACAGAGTAGCCCCTGCTCGCTGCAACTAGAGAGCCCGCGTACAGCAATGAAGACCAAATGCAGCCACAAATAAATAAATTAATTTAAAAAAAATTACTGTGGAGACCATGCAGTCACATTGAATGCCTATTACAACGTTAAGTAACAAAGAAAAATAAAAATTTCTCTGAGTCTAAAGAAAGAATATGCATACAGGCAAGGAAAAAGAAAATTTTAAAAATCCAATGGTAGGGCGGGATTAGAAGTTTTTGTTTGTTTGTTTAGTTCCATTTTGATTTGTAAAATTTGAAAACAAAACAAAAAATAACCTTCATTTTCTGCTCATATCCCAGCTTTCAAGGCCCTCTGGAAGTTCCCAAACCTATAAAAGACAAGCACTCTACATAATTCTGATGTGCAGCTAATTCTAGAAACCTTGACAAGCTGGCTTCACACAACTTTTCCAATGTAATCTTTAATCAGTCATCCTCTCCAAACTGGTTTACTTACTGTCCCAAACATAGCTTTTCTTATATACTGGGTTGGCCAAGAAGTTCCTTCAGTTTTAAGTAACTATAAAAGACACATTTTTCATTTTCACCAACAATTTTATTGAATAATGTATTCACTAACCGAACAAACTTTTTGGCCAATCCAAATAACTGCATCCTTGCTCACAACCTACATCCACTTAGATTGACTTCCCTTCTTCTAATTTTACATATTACATATCATTAACCTTGAAAAGCCTTCAATGATGGCTAAATAAATTTCTTTCTGTTCTGTATTATAAAACAATTTGTTTTTAAAAACAATTAGATCCAATTGTACACTGAACTTTGACAAATCTATTTTTCTCCTGTGCCATGATTTAAATCTTTAAAAAGTTAAACCAATCTAAATTGGTGGAATCTTTTGAAATAACTATATTAACACCCATATGTTTAATTATGGTTTTCTTTTTACTGACAGTAAGCTTCTGAGGACAGATCCTAGTAGGAATGCCACTAGGTAATCTACCAAATCCTAAAATTACGCTCTTATTTGCATTACATATGAAGGAAAACCAGTTATCTATGACTCCATGTGGCCATAAAATAAGCAGTGACATCTACTAGGGCAAAAGACTCATACAGAGATTACAAAGGTTGCTTTGGTTGCAAATAAGCAAATTTAGTAACTTTCCAAAAAATAACAAAACCATTAGGAAAGCAGCTACATTCAACACAACAATCTGTTCTGCTTCTCAACACAGACAGTTACAGAAATAACTGTACAGTGGAACAAATTCTATCATTTTTAAAAAGAAATATACATGTAAAGGCAACATGGCCAATCTCGATTACTAAAGAATAGTTAAGTAAAACTGCATACCAGAAATACAATTTCAACAGAGAGCAAATCCAAGTCATTTAAAAACTGGAACACTTTCCTTCATTATTCCACAAAGCGAGGCTTCCTCTAGAAGACAGACTTTTAAAAAAAGTTTTGAGTATGTTATATAGCCCACACACTCAGAACAGACTGTTTTCCTTCACTTCTAAACACTTTTCCTGACATCTTTATATGTCAAATATTTTACCATGGGTTAAAGAAAAAAAAAATCATGAAAATGTTCACAGTGTTCTGTGATTAAAAATCCAGAAATGGGAACCATATGAATGGGTAAAAAAAAATTCATAGGGATGTTCTAATTTTGAGATTTCAGTCTAAGATACGATGACGGGAAACTAATTTCATGCCCTCATTTGAATTCTTGACCAAATAAATAAAACATTCTGCTTTCAAAATAGCTTTTTCCCATAAAAACATTATTAAAAATTTGACCATTTTGATTTTGTAGAAAGATTATTCTACTAGTTTGGGCTCGTTAAAATAGGTTACAAAAATCAATTTTATCAAAATTAATTTTCATTCATTTATTCCTAAGAGATGACTTGAGTGTTCAATTAATATTCATCTATAGTTGCCCTCCGCTAAGGTATCATAAAATCTTTAAAAAAAAAAAAGAATTGAGGAAAAAAGTCAAGAATAACTATTCTCAATGAGTTCTCTAAACCTACATTATTATTAGCAATTAGAAATCAAGTCGGTACTGGGACTTCCCTGGTGGCGCAGTTGTTGAAGAGTCTGCCTGCCAAGGCAGGCAGGGGACACGGGTTCAATCCCTGGTCTGGGGGGATCCCACATGCTGTGGGGCAACTGAGCCCGTGTTCCACAACTACTGAGCCTGTGCTCTGGAGCCCTCGTGCTACAACTACTGAAGCCCTTGAGCCTAGAGCCCACGCTCCACAACAAGAGAAGCCACCGCAATGAGAAGCCCGCGCACTGCAATGAAGAGTGGCCCCTGCTCGCCGCAACTAGAGAAAGCCTGCATGCAGCAACAAAGACCCAATGCAGCCAAAAAAAAAAAAAAAAGTTTGCTCCTTTCAAAAAAAAAAAAAAAAAAGAAAGAAATCAACCCAGTATTAAATCAAGTATTTGGAACATTAAAAAAAATTTCAAAGTTAAGACAGCATTTGCGGAATATCATGAATTTTCAGAAGAGAACTGCTGTTAAAGAAAACATAAGTTAGCTTACCTCACATATTTTGTATATAAAAGTACATAATGATTCATAAGAAACAGTGACAGAGCACATACCATGTATCAGGTAAGGAAACATAAGAGTGATTAAAACAGCAATTGCTACCCTCTGGGAGTAAAGTCTCAAACTGGGGAAGAGCCAAACAAATGCCAAGTAAATGTGATGAGAGAGGCATGTAAAGGGTCCTATGAGAGTACAAAAGCACCTTGAGAACGCACAGAAAGATGGAAAACTTTAAGCCAGGCTACAAGGAAACAACAGTTAAACTCAACTAACTCTACCATAAAAAACAATTTGTTTTTAGTGTCCTCTAAGTGTCATTTCTGCATAGCAAAATGTTTCACTGTATAAACGCCTAACTATTCTACAGCAAAAAATAAATTAATTTTAAGAAATTACTCTTAAGGTCCCCAAAATTCTCAAGTTTATTTTACTATATGTGTGACTTGAAAGACTGATAATTTTACCTGAATAAACAGAGACCCAGGAGAAAAAGCTCAAAAATAAAGCTAAATTAAATTTTTAAAATGGGGGTTGGGGGGGGGAGAGTAATAAAAGGAAAAAGGATAACAAAAAAAGTAAGAGCAAAAGCTTTCTGATGAACCATGGTATAATCTCTTTGGCCTTGTATTTCCACTTATAGAAATTTATTCTAGAGAAATAATCAGGCATGTGAGGGAATATCAAGATGCCTAGAAATTTTAGGCACAGATGTCAGTTCTCAGAGAAAATCTTTTGTAAAACATGCACAAGGATATTCAGACATATTACTGCCATTATAAAAATTAAGAGATCTGGTTACATAAAATACAGTACATCTATCCTACAGGACACTATGCAGCCATGAAAAACGTGCAGCATGTTCCCAGTATTTTCCAAAAAGGAAAAAAACCCGATTGACAAAATGAGCATGACTAGAATGATCTCTATTTTGTAAAACAAAACCAGTGAAAGAGAAACCCCTCTGAATAACATATAGGTACAGTACAAACTGCAATCACCTTTTGGTGGTGGTGTTACAAGAGATTTTGTTTTCTTCTTCTGGCTTTTTGATAATTTCCAAATGCCCACTGACATACATTATTTGGATCAGATAATAACCGTTTTAAGTCAGGTAGTGGAATTATAGGTGATTACCACCCCCTCCGACCCGGGAAGTTAAGTAGTATTTACGTGTCCTATAATTTCCTTAAGGAAAAAAATTTGCTTAACTTCTAAACTCTTACTGAAATATCTTTTCTACATGCCAAATTTTTAAATACTGAGTAAAAAATCATGAAAATGTCCACATTATTCCTTGATAAAAATATTAAGTACTTAAAAATCTAGAAATGGGACTAGCATGAATGGGTAAACAAATTCGTAAGTATGTCCTAATTTTGAGACTTCAATCTAAAGTATCATATCAGGAAGCTAATCAGACTCATTTGAACCCTTGACCAAACAAAAACTTTTCAACTACCATTCTTCCATCTTGCTATTTATGGCTCTACTTACTGGTCTCCCTAATTCTAAAGATTTTTACAGACATTAGAACTCACCTCAGTAATACTTCCGGATGTTTGTCACTTAACTGTCCTTTTCTTCAGACCAACTGCTAAAAAAAACCCAACAAATCATTAAATCACTCGATCATTTTCTACTCTGGAGCCCCACCAATATAGCAATAGGGTTCAAAACAGAAGTATTATGAGGATAATTTTAAGCAGCTATTCAGATCAGTGTGACTAGGTCACTCAGCAGAAATACTAACATGCATTTCATTTTCTTAACAAGTAATTCTGAAAAAAATCACTGTTACGAATGAAAAATCGATGCAGCCTTAGTTCACATGTCCTCTTAACGAGTAAGTTTAGTCAACGTGGATTACCGTCGATATTTTACATTTTCTTAATTATTTCATTCATTAAAACAACTTGCCAATCAATGCTCTATTTCCACCATTTCAAATGTGGTTTTGTTTTCTTTAACAGAACACAAGATCGTGCTAATGGAACGAGATCAACGGCTGCCCTGAACAAAATCCTATCGGGAAGGTCCTTGTATTTTATCTAAGGTGTTTTCCGTCCCTGCAAAACCACTGCTCGCTCCTTTCAAAAAGCAGCCTAAGCCTCGTGCAGCGTGGCACAGCTACTTCTTTAAGGCCAGAGCGGCAGCGTCTATGCTAGCTAGGGAATTCCTCAGCACCCCAAGCCCAGCGTTTCCTTCATTTTCCTCATTGCTTAAACGCGTGACCAGCACGCGGAAACACCTCCCCACGCAGGACCGGTTTGCCTCAGAACCCTGCCCTCCCTGTCTTAATTAAGGAGGAGCCCACAGCCGGTGACCTTGGTCGCAGAACGTGACAAGCTGCAGAAATCCACTTCCAAAGGGAGGAAGCACTGCTCTGAGAGGAGCGGCATCCCGAACATCTCTCACACTCCCGAGAGGAATCCAAAGGATCAGCTCGGAGAAAAGAGACGTGCACGTCCCCTCCGCCTTTCTCTAGAGCCGCGAGAGAAGAAGCCTCGCCCCCTCTCAGCCCGCCCCCAGCTCCCCACCCAGCCGCAGGGAGAACTTACTCTGCTATGGCTGCCGAGCGGCCCCCTCACTTCCGGTGCCTGTGCCGCTAGAGCTGCGCCATCCCCCAGTCCACCGGACAACTACCACTTCCAACTGACCTTTCTGACTCCGATCTTCACTAGGTGCTGTCCTGGAGGGAACGGTGGATGGTTGCCGCAGTTAGATGAATCCACGGGATAAATATTCCGCTCTCGTCTCGCCAGAAACATAAAATGCGGCAGACCTGCAGCCACCTCTGCCCAGACAAAATGGCGCCGAGAAACTGGTTCAGCGCAGGCGCTTTGGAAAGACCCTGCCCCGCCCCCGTGCAAGTCCTGGCCACAGCTCCGGTTCGGTTTCCATGGGACACCTCACCGCCAATCCTCGTGCCGAACTGCTCTTCCTGACCCCTCAATTGACCAATCAGTGCTCAGTTAAGTACATCCGGAGTCGTCTTTACCAATCATTTTTCAGGACTTGCTTACTCAATACCTGATTCTCCAGTAACGTTAGTCTTCGGAGGCAGCCAATCATAAGTGGCAGATGTCCTACCTGCTGTTTTTCGCACCAATCCGTGAAGTTTCAGAGCTACATCCAATGAGGATGGCAGGTAGCGAGCTCCAATCCGAAACTCTTCGGCGTCATGAGCAGCCAATAGGAGTTCGTGTAGAAGCGAGTCTGCTCAACAGCTTGTTATTTGGTGGATTGTGGCAGTAAATCGGGCGAGTGGGGAACCGGGCGCAGGAACTGCTGCCGCGGCCGGGAGTGGTGCTGCCCGGACTGGGGCCCACGGGGGTCAGTAGGGCGGAGGACTCGGGGGCTGACAGCGCGCACTTCACCCGCAGTTGGTAGGTGGGGAGAAGAGAAGCGGGGGATACTGAATGGACGAAGCGGCACTAGCAGCTGGTGCTGCTGCCTGGGGTCCCGGTGCAGTTGGAAGCTTTGGAGGTGGGGAGGGGGGATGCTTGGCAAGCGGGGCGGCGAGCGCAGGGGAAGGGGCAAGTCGTGGAGCAGCGGCAGCAACTGCGGGAACAGCCGCCGCAGCTGCCTCCTCGGCCGCTTCCCCGGGTTCCCCGGGAAAATGGCTGTGGGCTGGCCGCGCCGCTAAGTTTGCTTCCGCGAGGCGAGGAGCGGGCTGCTTGGGGCAGCCGGCCCCCAACTCCCCAGCGCGTCCTCCCCCGTGGAGTCCGTGGTTGGACCCGAGGGACTGGGGGCTGGTACTGCTCTGGGCTGTATAAAAAGTTGAGGCGGGCGCGGGGAGGAGGCGGCGGCTGCCGCTGTGCGGCTCCCCTCCCCTCCCACACCCTGTCCGGGCCACCTCCCCTCCTTCTCTCCGCCCCCCCAGCCTTCTTCCCCTCGCGGCTCTTCCCTCCCTCGCGCGCCTCGGGGCTGAAGGCCACGGCCCCTGCCCCTTCGGGTGAAGAAGTGCTTCTCCTTTCTGATATGGTGCAGAGCAGAGGAAGGAGAGCAATGGCGCCGTGACACTCCGCTGCCGCCACCGCGGGCCCGGGGCGGGCGGAGGGGGCCGATCGGCGGAGGCGGGGCGCGGGCCGAAGTCGGGGTATCCGGGGGGCGGCTGAGCTCGGCGACCGCGCCTGTGGGGAGCCCGGGGAAGCCCAAACGGCGCCCTGCCCTTCTCCAGAGCGACCTGTCCTGGGGCTCTGAGTTGAGCATTCCGGGTCAAAGTGGCGAGCGAGGCGGGGGCGCGGTGGGCCGCCGGCGAACTCCGCGGCGGAACCCACTGCCCTTTGGCGCCCGTGGGGTTCTTGCCACCCCCTCGGCTCCTGCGTCCTGGCTGCCCTCGGAGGGGATCTTATCCCTTCCCTGGTGAGGGTTCTGCCCCTCCCCGCTGGCGTTTGTTTACTTTCTTTCCCCGGGTCGCTCCCCTCGTTGACTGATTCTGTGCCTGTCTTTCCCCACCCCTTGGTTCCAGCGACGGAGAAGATAGCTCGTTGAGCTGGAACCCCACAGATCACCAGTGAAAATGAAGGTAAGTAGAGTCGACGCTGCTCGGAACCTCGTGCCCTGGACACTGACTGTCGTGAGGCCAGTGCTATGGAATGTCATTTTTTTTGCTACTCAAAATTGATTCGTTTGCTAAGCAGCGCTTTCTGAAAATGAGGACGTGTTGAATGGGTGAGAGATGACCATTGTGTCTAAATGCGGTCAGTTGGGCCCCTCTCCGAAGCAGTTAGCACTTTGGAAAGGCTGCTGCAGCCTTTCCATTGTTGTCCATTGGGCTAGTATTTTTAAACACTTCCTGTGTTGGCAGCGACCTTTGCAGAAGTAAAGCCTTTGTCCTGCTTTGGTTCTTTGGGGGATTTTTTGATTTTTTTTTTTTTTTTTTCTTCCCCAGTGCCAATGCGATTTTCTAAGGAAGGAATGTGTGGATTGTGTAAGGGAGATACCATTTCTTCTGGGGATAAAGTGAAATTTTGTGGGTAAAATATTTGAAGGTGAACTAAAACTAAGTATTATTATATATTATTATTATAGCTAATAATACTTAATTTTAGTTCAGTCCTTACAGCAAATATTTTAAATGTATATCCAACCTAAAAAAAATTCTCCTGAAGACAACTAATATTGCACACATCCTATGTGATGTTTAAAGGGAAAGGAAGGTATAACATCCTGCAGTTCCGTGGCATTGAATGTTTCAGGTCAGATATTTGTTTGCAAAAAGTATTTCTTTTCAATTTGCATTATTCGTAAATGCACTAACTTTAAACTTGATTCCTTACTCATTTACTGTTTCAGTGTATTAAGCTCTGAAATACAGGATTTCCCCAAACTTCCTCTTGCTTTCCTATCTCCCTCCTTGAAGTGAGTGTACCTTCTTTAATGTTAGTTGGGAAAACTTAATGAAAAATCATTTTCTACTTGAAAGTATTTCTCTAAAGTGTACACTGTCACCATTGCACTTAGCATTGTTGAGTTGAGCTTCTATGAATACACTTAACTTTTGGAAAATATTCGTAAAATGACAGATTGAGATAGCAGTCATTCTGTTACTGTCAAGATTAAAATGAATGGTGGAGTGAAATTTCTCACATCTTTCCATGTATCATTCTGATCATGGCCATTTGCTAAAAGTAGATATTTCTTTGTGAAACTTTTTTTTTTAATATACCAAGAAGATTAGTGTTGATAAACTAGGTACAGCTACCCTAAGTTCACATCTCTGCATTCATCAGTTTAAAATTTAGATTTAAAGCTTTAAAATGCAGCTTTTAGCCAATGATTTTTCTAAATAATGCTCTCCATATCAAAAGGGTTGGCTTCATTTATTATCTGTACAGTTATTATATATCCAAAAAACAGTTGCCTTTATGTAGCTATATTCATAAACATTTGGGCTTCCCTGGTGGCGCAGTGGTTGAGAGTCCGCCTGCCGATGCAGGGGACACGGGTTCATGCCCCGGTCCGGGAAGATCCCACATGCCGCGGAGTGGCTGGGCCTGTGAGCCACAGCCTCTGGACCTGCGCGTCCAGAGCCTGTGCTCCGCAGCGGGAGAGGCCAGAACAGTGAGAGGCCCGCGTACCGCAAAACAAAACAAAACACATTTAATTATGTATTTGTTAGTGTTTATTTTAATAGCAGTATTTCTTTTAATTTGAAAACAAAATTTCAGGAGGCCATAACTGACTAACTTAAAGTTTTATGAGACACTTAAAATAAATATACCTTTTCTGGATTTTTAAATTTTTTCATTTCTTAAATATATTATAAAATTGTTGAATCATTTTGTATCTGAATGAAAAACATATTTCCTACTGATACTTTCTAGTTACAATTTAAATTATTTTATGTTTTCATGATGTAGTTTATAAAGTAAAGAATTGCTAATAAAGTGTTTGCTTTAGGGGTATTTTTCAAATTATCAATGATATTAATAAGCAAATAATGTTAATGTTCTTATTACTTGAAATACAGAACCTTTTGATGAGACTTGGGGTTGGAGTAGGGGAAAATGGTAGTGACATTCATATCGTATGTTCCTTTCATCAGGCGGCGGATGAGCCTGCCTACCTGACAGTGGGAACTGATGTCAGTGCCAAGTACCGAGGTGCCTTCTGTGAGGCAAAAATTAAGACTGTGAAAAGGCTGGTAAAAGTTAAGGTAATTTTTTTTCTAATGCAACAGCTTTATTAACTCGATTGAAGAGAATTAGGGATGGAATTCGGAGACTGCAAATCAACATTTTATTTATTGAAATATTACTTCACTTCGTGAATCATTACTATGTGAAAGCACTGTTATATACAAAACTATAGGAAAAGCACATTAAGAATTGGGAAGTGAACTCAAGATGAGAAATTATTCCAAGTGCTTCCATGAAATACCATACTCATGGTACTTCCCATCATTTGGATCTTTCCTGTTTGCGGTAGCATGCTTACTTAGGCTGTAATCTATTTTCTCTCCTTTCATATTATTCAGGTAGCGATGATTTCAAGTGATTAGAAAAAACAATAGATTACTAAAAACAAAACAGTGGGAATTATCATTTCAAGACAGCGATAAAAATGACTTAAGAATTTTATCTTAAGATAATTTTAAGATGCTTTTGTGACCAGAAAAAAAGTTATTGATTGCTGTACAATATTTGGAAATACAGAAAAGTACTGAAGGATTAAAAGACATAGTTGACCTCAGAAATACTACTATTATCATTTTGTGTTTCCTCCTAGTAATTTTTCTACATAAATGCTTTTAATAATCTTAGTTACTTAGACTACAAAGATAATCCATGCTTATTATAAACTTTTTAACATTGTGGAACTGTATAATAATTATAAAGTTCATGGAGGTCCTCTGTGATATTACTCCAAAGAACCTTTTTGTGTTCTACCAAATTTTGTGCTGTGCCTTTCAGTAACAGTGTTGATGTTATTATTATCATTGGATCATTCTGTACTTTCAGTTTTGCAATTTGCTTTTCACTTACATATGTGATCCTTTCCTACAAAAATTAAGCACCCTGGAAGGAGGAAATGTTTGCCTTGTCCTGTTCGCAATACCTAGAGCAGTGCCTTATAAACGGGGGCGCTCAGAATGTGTTGAATGAATAAGTGAACAGTGGACCCAGGACCAGCAGCATCAGTCTCACCTGAGAACTGGTTTAAAATGAAAATTCTCAGGCCCCCACCCCAGACAAACTGAGTCAGAAACGCTGAGGATGGGGTCCTATGATTGTGTTATAACAAGCCCTTCAAGTGTTTCTGATGCATGTTGAAGACTGAGAACCATTAAACTAGAGGAGTGTGATTTGTGTGGTAGACAAATAGATTTATCTATGATTATTATAAACTTTCTGTTTAAATTTCCATCTGCTGGTGAAACTTTTCTTCGAGTATTCTTAGGATATCATTTGACATTCATTTCTTCCTTGTTTCATACAGCCTTCTTACTATGTCAGCTATACAGGATTTCCTTACTAAATATTTACTTGGAATTCTTTGAGAATTTTAACTTTTTTTAGTATTGTGGCTCTTTGTAGATTAATTTATTTAATTTAAAATCAATCCAATGATTGTCTGGGGAAGTCTTATACATAAATTACCTAGAATTTGAAGTTTCCTCTTATTTGGGTACATGCTCCCTTTACGTCTCCCTCTGCCATTCTCCCTCTCTCTTAATAGAGCAGGTTACCTTGTATATGTGGGAGGATCTGTAGTAGAAGGGAGCATTTATTTGTGACTGAATTGCATATCAGATTATTATTTAGGTTTACTTTATAAAGGACCAGAAGACTTCTGGTTTTAATTTGTTTACCTTGCATGTAGGCAATAAAGTTTGATACTGTTTTTTTTTAAATATACTTGGCGACAGAACTTTTATGACTAGTTGATAAAAAGCAATGAAGGCAATTTTAAGGTTTTACAATAATCACTACAGATTATAAACCTTCTATAGTCAATTCAGCAAACATTTATTAAGTGCCTGTAATATGTATTGACACTTGCTAACTGCTGGAGATATAGTGAGAAGGAGGACTCCAGCCCTCAAGGAGCTCACAGTTAATGAGAGAGACAATAAACATAAATACAATGGAATAAGTATTATACCAGAGGTAACCACAGGATGCTAAGAAAGTATAAAGACATTTTTGTTACAGTATTACCATAAATGAACTGTTTTAAAAGTAACATGCAAACTATTGTGCAAAAATGTTTTTTAGGTACTCCTGAAACAGGATAATACTACACAATTGGTGCAAGATGACCAAGTAAAGGGTCCTTTAAGAGTACGTATTTTGTACAGTTTACAATCTGAAATGATGAATTGTAAATGCATACAGTGATTTATTGGATTTTATATTTGTAGATACACTTTTAAAATGTTAAAAAATGTTAATCAGAAAACAAAAATACAAATAAGGTGTTGTAGAGTTAGTATAAATTATGATATTACAATGGCTGTATCCTTAGTTAAAGAATGTTAAACATCTTACAGAAGGGTAATTTAATATATGTGAACATGAGTTTCAGCTACCTTTTGTTTTGAATTCTTGGACTGAATACTACATTTTGTTTTTCATATTGTTGCCACAGGTGTTTAGCTTGATAAGTGTAATATAACAGTATCATAAGTCTGAATCTTCTGTTTTTCTAACTTACCAAGTAAACTATGTTGACTTAATAGTTTAATTTAATGAATACCTACATTATGTTTCCATCCATTTCTGGCCATTTGTTTATGTTATAAATCTTTGTTATGTCAGAGTACCACTTCGGTTAATATCTGATATACAAAGGTCTGGAAGCTGAAAGAAGGTCAACTGGTCCATCCCTCTCTCTCCAGGTGAACCTTTATCTAAAAGGTCCCTTAAATACAAATGCTGAATCCAATATTCAATATTTACATGAAAGAAAATTGAAGCTGTTTTTGCTGTCCTATGGTGTTTTGGTTCTTACATTCCACAGTTTTCTTGAAGACAGTATCATGTAGTAAAAAAAGCTCTGAAATGAGACTTAAAAGACTGGGTTCTCATCCTGGACTCTTTGCAAATTATTCTCTCTTCCTAAACCACAATTTCCAACACGTAAAATAGGGGTAATAATAGCTATCTTACTTAAGCCTAAGCATTTTGAGGCTTGAATTGCATGGTAAATGTATGAACACTATAAATGATAAAGATCTAAGCCAATGTAAGGTATAATTATCATAAATAGATACATTTTTTTAACCCAGGTCATATAGTTGGTACGAGTGATTTGGTTTGTTTAAATTTGGTGATGAAATTTCGATTTTTTGTTTTAGGTTGGAGCCATTGTTGAAACAAGGACATCTGATGGATCCTTTCAGGAAGCTGTTATCAGCAAGTTGACAGATGCTAGTTGGTATACTGTGGGTAGGTAGTTAGGTAATTTAATATAGAGGATTTAATTTGCGGGTTTCATATCTATCTCTCTGTTTTGTAAATTCATTGAATCATTACCTTGGCAGAGAAATATGTATGCTTTGCTGTCAATTTACTTGGTATAGACAGCTTAAATTTTAATGACACCCTGATGGTTAAAAAAAAAAAACCCAATTATCTCTTTGTAGTAACTTGGCCACTTATGGCTATTTCGTCCAAGAATGTACTTCTTTTTTAGGTTATCTTGATATTTTCCTTCAAGAAAGTTAAATTATGTGGTTATTTTTCTTCCGTTAGAAAAGTCAATACAACTTAGTATTATAAGTCATCAGACTTTTAAACTTTTTCTGGAATTACAATTAAAATTGCATAGTTGCAGCCTCTGCTGCCTATTTTATATAAGGGTACTATAGATATTACCACAGAATTTACAGACTAAAAAAATTTGGGCCAGAGTAGATTCAAGCCTAGGTGATCATAGCTTAATTTTTGATTTTCAGTGCAGTCAGGACTCTCTTAGTAACGCCTTTCACGAAAGATATATATGCTGCTAATATGAATTCATTCTTAGCATTTCATGCATAAGCTTATACTGGCTTTAAAAAACTTTACTGTAGTGAGTAGCAACAAGTGTCACAGTGCATGTAAATGAAAACCTAAATGTAGTACCTATATTGTTGCTGTCATTATGTTGATGAGAATAGCAATAATTAAGATTTCCAAGTCTCCTCTCATTACTTTCAGACTACACAGTCCTGTGGATAACATCCAATCGTTGGCTTTACACTGAACATCTATAGCATTATTTGGTTTTTACATTTATGTTTTGGTGTAAAAGATATAATTATAGTGTTGTGGTTTCCTTGCAGAAGGTAAAGAAATGACCCTTTAGGTTTATTTTTAGTTTACTTGATTTGTTGCTTTGGGTAAACATCATTCATCTGTAGTTGGTGCTCAAAGCTGTGAAGAACATGCTTTGGTTGAAAATTGTACTTCCTGTGTCTTACTCTGTGGCTTCTATTAGTAGTGGCAATGTGCTGTATGTACCTAATATTTTCTAACCATTTTTATTCTTAGACCTCCTACAAGTTGGTGTTGGTTCACAATGGTGCTATTATTCTGAACTACATATATATATATATATATATATATATATATATTTTTTTTTTTTTTTTTTTTTTTTTT
>NW_006792881.1:1961658-1968074 GCF_000442215.2 Lipotes vexillifer | reverse complement strand
CCCGTTGTGGAGCACAGGCTCCGGACACGCAGGCTCAGGGGCCATGGCTCATGGGCCCAGCTCCTCCGCGGCATGTGGGATCTTCCCGGACCGGGGCATGAACCCGTGTCCCCTGCATCAGCAGGTGGACTCTCAACCACTGCGCCACCAAGGAAGCCCTGAACTATATATTTTTAGGAGGCTTGATTGTGACTGTTGATAGTTGTTAGAGATTTAAAAACTAAGCTTAAAATTAACTGTTAGATTTTAAGTGGATACAATTTTGCTATATTAAACAAAGCAGTGGTAAAAATTACAGGAGTTGATGTGTGCAGAATCATGGGAAATAATATGATGCATGTTTGAATACTAACATGCATCCTATTTGGTGCCCAATATCAAGGTTACATTCACAATACTAGTGAAGTTTTACTTACATAATGCTTACACTTCTGCATCAGCAATATTTTTCAGGTTTTCACATTTTGGATTTTCTGCACCCCAGAATAATCCTTCAATTATGAATAGCAATCTCTGTCCTTTACCTGAATGGCACTTTAGTATTGATGAAAACTAGTTGCTACTGAGCATTCTCTGTGGTGATTTTCTTTGATAGATAATAACAGAAGAAATTGAATAATTCTTGTTCTCAAAGAGCTTAGAATCTTAATTGCATATGGTTCATATATTAAGCATGAGTGTACATAAGAATCACTTGGTGCTCATTTGAAAAAACAAGGATTTGAGGACCCCAAATCTCTCTAATTTAGTAGGTCTGGGATGGCAACCCAAGAATCTTTCTTTTTTATAAGCACATTGGCTGAATCTAATGCAGTTAGTACACACTTAGAAAAACAGACCACATTTGTAGAAACAGACCACATTTGTAGAAACAGACCAATTAGGGGAGAAGAATCCGAAATACTTAAGATTTTTGCATCTGTGTAATGAGACAGTCACCAAAAAATTTTAAGATGTTAAGAGGCATTATTCTCTTAAGTATACTCCGTATAGCACTCTGCTATAAAGAATGTTTAGGTATTGAAGGATGTAGGCCACATAAAGAGTGATCCTTATTAAAAGATGGCAAAATAAAATGTGTGATCTCTCACAGGTCACGAACTTTCTATAATTTTCTTTAATTGAGTGACTACTTAATTGCTCTTTTCTGGATTTTTTCTTGATTTCTAATTCCTAGCAAAGTGTTATGTAGGTAGAATCAGAAAGTATTCAAAGTATTGTTAATAGTCTCGATGTTTCTTGATTTTAAAAGAACTTGGAATTGTGTCAGGCTCTTAAAAATGAAACAAAAGGGGATACCATACTGCTGATTTGGATTAAATAGGAGTTATAATTATCAGTGATCAAAAGTTATCTAAGAAACTGTTATTAACTCCTTATATAATATAGGTATTAATTTTTCATATTATAGCTGAATGACCAATTTTGAAAAAGATTATGGATCTAATATAACTCAGTTAAAAAAATCTAATAATACCTTGCCCTCCAATGTTGAACAACAAATAGCACCAGTTCATGGATTTTTATGTTTTTTGAGACTTTGAAATATTTCCCCTTCCTATCATAAAACAATGCTTCCTAGCAGTTTATTCATTTGGCAGTTCTTTTCCTTGCATTAAAGATAAGGAATCTGGGCTTCCCTGGTGGCGCAGTGGTTGGGAGTCCGCCTGCCGATGCAGGGGACGCGGGTTCGTGCCCCGGTCTGGGAGGATCCCACGTGCTGCGTGAGCTGTGGCTGCTGGGCCTGCGCGTCCGGAGCCTGTGCTCCGCGATGGGAGGGGCCACAACAGTGAGAGGCCTGCGTACCGCAAAAAACCAAAACAAAACAAAACAAAAAAAAAAAAAAAAAAAAAAAAGATAAGGAATCTGTAATGTATGGAAGTGTATTGTTATCTGTCCAGCCATTCAGAAGATACCAAAATTGGGATTAGAATTCATATCTCCACTTGAATGTTGCCTTTAATTCCTGACAAATATAACTGTCAGTAAGACATTCTAAAACTGTTCTTCTTTTGCTTTATTAGAATATAAAAATAACACATTGTATTTGAAAAATAAGAAAACTGTAAAGGAGAAAGTTGCTTTTAATTTAAATAATTTATATATAAATGTACGTAAACACATACATCATATATCAAGTTTAACACTAAAATATTTTCGATCATTGATATATTGTGACAAATGCTTTTTAAGTTTCTGGATTTTTTTCGTACCTTCTTATTATTTTGCACATCAGTTTTATCAGATCTCATGGAAATTCTAAGTTAAAGGAGTAGAGGAGGGTTACATTAACCTGGTGAATGGACTGACTTTTGTAGAATGTGCTGTAGGCTTATAAGGCTTTTAATTTGATTAGAACTGCTTATGACGAATGTTGTTATAACCAGAATCAACCACAAAATGTTTTCAAAGCCAAATGGTTATTCCCCTGACTAGAAAATCATTCATTAAGAAAAAAAGTACTGAGTAACAAATCTATTTAGTCCTGTGATAGGCTTTAACCCATTGTTTAAATAGCCTTCTGTAAGACTTAACATTCTCATGATATTTTGTTAACATAATTATACATTTGAATGTTAAATTTCTTAAATTTCCAGATTCCTGAAGTTTTTGATCTTAGCTGCTGAGGGTCTTCTATAGTTATCACAGATGATTTTATGAGCAACAGAACTATTGGTTTTACCTAGGGTATGCATATATTTTTAATTTTAAAGTTTTTACTGTATCACATGAAATGTTTTATTAATTGTTACCGGTATAAACAGATATAACAATAATACTTATTTTCACCAAGTCAGAATTCTTTTTTTTTGTCTATTTTTTATTAATAAGATAAAGTTTGAGAGTTTTAAAAAAATTAATTTTTATTATTGAAATATAGTTGATTTACAGTGTTGTGTTAATTTCTGCTGTATAGCAAAGTGATTCAGTTAGACATATGTATACATTCTTTTTCATATACTTTTCTATTATGGTTTATCACAGGATATTGAATATAGTTCCCTGTTCTATACAGTAGGACCTTGTTGTTTATCAAGTCAGAATTCTTAACTCTCTTCCCAGTGTTCATTTTATGCCTCTGTTTCTTACCTGTTTGTTAATTCATTTTGATCCCCCCCTTAACTAAATTGTAGCTCATAGATGAACCTTCTAATTCTCAATTTCTTTATCTATAAAAGGAAGATAGTGATATCTAACCCTATGTGAGGATTAGGGCATAGTAGAAGCTTAATAAGTAATAGCCAATTGTATCTTTGGATAGATAAAGTTAATTTAATGTTGTTATTATCTTATTATTCTCCAGCATCTAACAGTGCTATGATAACAGGTAAATCTTTTGTATTTAGTAGTTAGATTAGATCCCTTTTACTTTTGTTTCTTTGAATTCTAACAGTTTAGGGTCAGGCTTTGTATATTTGTTTCCATTAGCATTATTTTGTCTAGTATGATTAATGTTATAGAGAGAGTCTTAGCTTTGTCATTGTCCTCAAATTAGGTTTTAGAATTTATATATAATATACTAACAGAGATACAACTTTTGTAGTATCTGCTCTCTTGCACTCAGTGAATGATCTATTCAGATGCCATTTTTGGCAAGTATAAGACATTTCATATCTTATAATTACTAAATCTTTATACTCTGACTTTTTTTTCTCTTGGTGTGCTGTAGTATACACCTTGAACCAAAAATAAGCTTAATATATTATACACACACCAGTTAATTATTTCACTCTTATCAAAATGCCAGAGTCAGTGTTCAATGCCTTCAAATTATGTGTTCTTTAAGATGATATTTCTAGCATGGAAGTTATAGAGGAAACTTTTTGTTTTTGGCCGCACCGTGTGGCGTGTGAGATCTTAGTTCCCCGAACTGGGATTGAACCTGGGCTCTTGGCAGTGAGCGTGCAGAGTCCTAACCACTGGACTGCCAGGGAATTCCCTAGAGGAAGCTTTTTTTTAATAAATTTATTTTATTTATTTATTTATCTATTTATTTTTGGCTGCGTTGGGTCTTCCTTGCAGTGTGTGGGCTTCTCATTGCAGTGGGTTCTCTTGTTGTGGAGCACGGGCTCTAGGCGCACGGTTTCAGTAGTTGTGGCTTGTGGGCTCTAGAGCACAGGCTCAGTAGTTGTGGTGCATGGGCTTAGTTGCTACGCGGCATGCGGGATCTTCCCAGCCCAGGGCTCAAATCAGTGTCCCCTGCATTGGCAGGTGGATTATTAACCACTGCGCCATCAGGGAAGCCCTAGATGGAACTTCTTAATGATTTTGATAATCAGGGATGTCATGATTAATGAGGTCCACTATGTTGTTAAGTTTTCTGTTTGTCTTTCAGAAAATTTTGAGAAGTTATATGGCTCAACAAACTTGTATAAAGTACTCAAATACATACCTTTGTATAGTTTTATGAATTAAAAAAAATTCTTAAAAAAATTTTTTTAAGAGAAACAGAAAATTCTGTTTCTCTTTGTTCACTTGAAGTTGGAAGGGGTTCGGTTCCTGTGAAAAAATGTAAAAGGGTTATTTGTACCACAATTGACTTTGGTCCTTAACCTTATTTCTAACCATGGTAAAATTGTGTTGAAGTGAGATTAATTTTTTCCTTCAAAAATCTGATATATTTTCAAGGTGAATATTTTTTAAAAAACAAGAACTCAGAATGTTAAATTGTTGAAATTTCTCATCAGAGCATTTTGATTTGGGGCTGCCATTGATTAATAATAAAACCTTGTGGAAAAGATTTTGTTGCATAAATTTGATATTAGTGATTTGTCTTATATTCTCATTTTCCTTCCTCACATCTCCACCACTTAAATGTGGTGTATATAGTGTATATGTGCATGTCCAGTGTCACCATCTTTGGTATTGTAGGCATTAAGGAAAATTGGAACTTTTAAGTTTTATTCTTTAGCATACTTATGGACATTAATAATAACATGAAAAATTGGTATGATAATTTCATTATTTTGAATTTTTTTTTCATTATTTGAATTTTTCAAAGAGCAGTGGTTTATCAGACTCAGTGACACCATATAAATCATAATTGTGATACAAATGTTTAAAGCAGTGTTAATCAAGTGTAGATTAGTGATGTAATTGTTGGAGGATGTTGTGTTTTCTCCTGTCATTGTGTCTGCAGGTGGTCATTAATTTCTGCACCATTGACAGTGTATAACACAGATGATTTTGCGGAATTATTATGGTTCTTTAAATATGTGCACCAGGAGCTTTTAATATTCTCTGCATTGTCTCCTGCATGTAAGAGAATCTAAACTAGGTGTCTTTAGTCTAAGAGAAGGAACTGACTGAGGTGGATAAATATTGAAGAAGTTGAGTACTCTTACATAGTTAAGTTTCAGCGATGAAAAAAGTTTATGATTCAAAGGCAAAGTTTTTGCTAATAAAGCAGCCCTTTAAAAAAAATTCAGGATTTTAATTATATAGGTAACAAGGTAAAGATTTTAAGATATTAAATCAAGATAATGTAGAATTTTCCTTTCTTAACATTAATCTATTCTGTTAAATTGGAAAAACATTAAAAAATTGAAAAACATGTAGAATTATAAAAATTAGGATTAAATCTTAAAATAATAGTCACTTTTGCTTATGTATGCTTTCCTGTGTATGTGCTTTTTCCATAATATTTATAAACATTTGTTGATGTGTATATGCATTTTAAGTATCAGAGGTAAGGATTCTGTCTTCTTGTATTTTATTTTTTCATAATGCTGGGCATCAGGTATCTTCTGAGAAAATTTTCTTTGTGAATATTAGATGGTAAAATCAGAGTACCTTTCTAGAAAATTAAACCTTAGGGAGGGTGGAAGGGAGGGAGACGCAAGAGGGAAGAGATATGGGAACATATGTATATGTGTAACTGATTCACTTTGTTATAAAGCAGAAACTAACACACCATTGTAAAGCAATTATGCTCCAATAAAGATGTAAAAAAAAAAACCTTTAAAATTATCAAAATAATATATATAGCTAGATATATGAAGAGCATTGGTGGTAAATTGTTAAATTCCTTGCCCCCATTTTCTTGAAATATTTACACATAGTTTCCAAGTAGTATGATTTCTTTTAAATGTAGTAGAAATAAAAACTTGAGAAAGCTTCTGTGCAATTATGACTTATTTTTTAGAATTAAAAAAATTCTCTTTCTGGTGTTTCAACTTTTATTTCTAAATTTCTTGCATCCTCCTCTAGCAAAAGAAACAAGTTGAATCTTATGACTTTAGAATTTGGCAGCCAGTACTTCTGTTGTATTAGGTTATCATGCAAATAAGTAGAAGCAGTAGAATGAACCAACAGCATTACGAGCAGTCAGACAGTTTCTGGACATTAGAGATACTCCATTGATACGTGTTGCGAAAAAACCCATAATACTTCTTTTTTTTTTTTTTCTTTTTTTT
>NW_006792881.1:1948102-1961340 GCF_000442215.2 Lipotes vexillifer | reverse complement strand
TTGTGGGATCTTCCCGGACCAGGGCACGAACCCACGTCCCCTGCATCGGCAGGCGGACTCCCAACTACTGCGCCACCAGGGAAGCCCCTACTTATTTTATTTAAACCAGGTTTTTGCTCGTTCTTCTAAGATTAAAGGTAATTTAATATCTGTGCTTTGACTAGGTTGCTAATGGTTTAAGAAGGTCGTTCTGTAGTGATAGAGATTGAAAAAGTGAATGGAGACACTTAAGCAGTTTGGGGCAGCCATTAACCTGTGTTTGTTTGGTATCTGTAGAATGAAAAATGTGTGTATATTTTAAAAGGTTTTGAAGCGTAACTAACAAATAATGGTTCTTAAGCCCCAGGTAAATAGCAATAAGTGTGCATAAATTCTCTGATATCTTCTGCCTATTGCAGTGTTTGATGATGGTGATGAGAGAACATTGAGACGTACCTCACTATGCTTAAAAGGAGAGAGACATTTTGCTGAGAGTGAGGTAGGGTAACATGAATGGACTTTTTAAATTGAACAACAGCTACTAATGTAGAAGCATAAAGTGATTTAATTTGTCTGTTTCTTATCCAGACTCTTGACCAGCTTCCATTAACAAATCCAGAGCATTTTGGAACTCCAGTAATTGCAAAGAAGACGAACAGAGGAAGGAGGTCCTCTCTGCCTGTGTGAGTGTTTTCATGTACAGTAACATTACAGTTATCACAACATTAAATAAGTGGTTTTTCTACGGTGGTGAAATTTGTTTGGGTGACCTTTCCATAGCATCTTGTATCCTTGTTTTAGACATTTTACCCTGAGTAGACTTTGTTCTTAATTCTTGGACAAAGTAATAGGAATAATGATCTCAACCCCTTTTTAAAAAAGGCTATTTTTGTTTTGAGTTACTTTGCCAAATTCCTTAATTGATAGGATTATTTTGCTATGTTATGTATGTATATGTGTTTTTTTAGCCTTTTTATTTCAAAAACATTTCAAGTTTAAAAACTGTAAGAATAATACAATAAACTTTCATATACTCATCGTCCAGTTTCACTAAATTATTAAAACTTTTTGATACATTTGCTTTATCATTTCCTGTCTTTATATACATATATTATAATTACTTTTTATTTAATAATAATTTTAATTGGCTGAACCATTTAAGAGGAAGTTGCAAGCATCATGACTTCTTACCCCTAAATAGTTTATGTAAGAACAGTGACATTCTCTTATATAATCAAAGTATGGTTATCAAATTCAGAATAGATAACATTGATAGAATGCTATTATCTGATAATATATAGTACATATTTCAGATTTTGCCAGTTGTCCCAATAATAGCCTTTATACCATCGCCTGATTCCAGGATTCAATCCAAGATCATGCATTGCATTTAGTTTATGTGGTTCTTAAGTCTCCTTTAATCTAGAAAAGTTCCTCAGCCTTTTTTTGTCTTTTCATGACAGTGACATTTTTGAAGAGTACAGGCCAATTGTTTTGTAGATTTTTCCTCATTGTGGCCTTGTCTGATTGTTTAGTTATCCAGATAGGTTATCTAAATAAACCTCCTGATGTGTTTGGTGAGATCTTTTCCTAACCTGTTGGAGAATTAGAGTTATATTACCTGGAACCTGGCATGCATAAAAAGTGGAAGGGCAATCTCTTAAACTGTATTTGGCACAGTGAATACTTCCTGGTGATACAGCTTTTCTGTCCCAGCCAGTGGTTGGCATTGAGAGTCTAAGTCCAGGTCCTCACTGATCTAGTGAAGTGGACTCAGAGTTACCATGGACAGCGCAGGACTACTTCTTTGGGGCTAGGGAAGTATCCATTTCTTCAATTCCGACTTGAATGAAGAGGCTACTACCCTGGGGTAATGACTCTATCAAAAATGGTTGATGTTAAGATCACGATAAAGTTATTCTAACTTTTAGTAACGAAGATGAAAAAGAAGAAGAAAGTAGTGAAGAGGAAGATGAAGATAAGCGACGTCTCAATGATGAATTATTAGGAAAAGTTGTAAGTGTGGTATCTACATCTGAGAAGAGTGAATGGTATCCTGCTTTGGTAAGTATGGTTTCTTTGCAGAGTTAATTAACCATTTAAAGTATTTGTTTAACATGGATTTTAAGAAAGCATTTAAAATATTTTGAGTGTTACACAAATTTAGTTTGGACTTTGTTGCAAAATTGAGCTGTCCTCCTCAGGTCCCACATACTTCACTGTCTTCTTTTGTTATTTCCTTTCTTTAATTTTCTGTAACCAAGTATTTATTGAGATCTTTCAGTTTTTCCTTCAAAATGTGTCCAGTTGTCTGTGTTTACTCTGTTCCTATCACCTTTTTCACCTGATGTATAGTACCTACTACCAACTTCTCTTAACTTGATGCCTGAATGCTTTCTTTACTAAATTCAGACTTATTTTCTAGAAGTAACTTTTATAGAGAAATTTTAAAACATTGATTTAATCATGATAGTCCCATTCTCAAAAAAAAAAAAAAACCGGCACTGACTCTGCCTAGTGAATCAATTCTGCATTTTTAGATGGGTATCTGTGGTCATCCCTAGCTCTTAGTTTGTTTCTCATTTTCAGTGTAAACTGTCTACTTCAGGCTCTTTCTTAACTGCTCCCTTTGTAAGACACTTCACTCCTCCAGTCCTTTACCCCTTAAATCAATTAGTATTTACTAAGGATTTGCAGTGACTTCAGCTTTGCTCTAAGCTCCTTAAGTAAAGAAAGAGGTATGAGACATAACACATTGCCCTCAAGGAGTTTACTATACACATCTCAAAGACTGTATAGTAGCTAAATATTATATAGTAATTTAAAGAACGTTTGGTGCAGACACTGGAATAGGACAAAGAGTTTTAGGGAAAGGAAGGGTATACCTAAGCTTTAGAAATGGCAAATCTTGGGTAGGTTGGTAGAGAAAACTAACCTTTGCTTACTTGGGAAAGGAATGAGAAGGTATGGGCAAGAGAATTACTTCACTAGAGGAATCAATAGAACTTGGTAATACCTATCTCCCCTTTCTCTTCTTCCTACTCCTCTCTTAAATATGTCTTAAGGCTCAGCTCAGGTCCTACCTTTCCTGCAGATTCTCCCCTAACCACTTTAACATAAGTATGCCCCTTCTTCTCTGAGTTTTGATATCACTTATATCTCTAATAATAATTTTGGCACAAAATACCTCCCAAATTAGGTTAGACTCCTTTAAAGAACTGAGGCCTTTTTTTTTTTTTTAGGTTTCTATGTGCATGTAAATACATTACTCAATTCCTATGTAGTAGATTTACTTTACGTAGGAAAAGTCTGAAAATCCTTTGAACCTTTCAGTTGTATAGGCCAACAAGTAAATGGGTTTGGATTCAGAATACTCAGGTCATTACTTTGTCAAGAGATTAAAAAAAAAAATGCCTTTATTTACTCAACAGGTTTATCATTTCCCAGGTAATAAAATAAAAGATGAGTAAGAGTCAGTGTAAGAATCAATCTTACATTTGATTATTTTAGTGTACTGCAGAGAATAATCCAAGTAACTGTACTATAAAATAGTATACATCCAATATTAGGACTTCTTGTCCTGAGACCTTGCATTTATTTGAAGGAATTTCAAAAAGGAAAAAAAGAAAAAGCCTTCATGAAGCTTTTGAGCTGAGCCTTGAAGGATTTAAAGTTAGTTAGCAGAGCTTCACTAGAGAACTTTCTTAGAAGAAACAGAATAAGTAATAGGAAAGAAGGGGGTTTGTTCATGAAACTATTAGCTTTGGGAATTCATTTTGGCTAAATATTAGATGTGAATAGGGGCATAATAGGAAAGAAGACTGGGAAATAATTTGGATCGAGGGCAGAAGGGTCTTTAAAATTTCATCTAAAGAATCTGGACATAGTTCTGCATAGAATTTTGCAGAAGAGTGACATTATTTGAGCTGCATATTTAGGAATGTTAACGACGCAGTGGTATGGTGGATGGATTGTTGTTGAAAGGAGTGGAGGTGATAGGAATCAATTTGGAGGCCATTAGAGTGGTTCACAGGTGAGGTAATTAAGCCTTGGGTTCTGTCTACTCATCCTTTAAGACTTACCTTAAGCCTTTGCTGCCACACATTTTCCCTTCCCAGGTCTGGTTAAATCTTCCTCCTAGGTGTTTTTATTGATATTTTATCTTATGCCTAGTTGGTATCACTGTACTTAGCCTTCGTTCTGTTTTTTTTGTATATCTTTTTGTATTTACCCTTCCATTTCAGTGTTAGCTCCTTGAGGGCAGACACAACTATATTATTAGTCTAGTAATTACCAGCACCTAACAAACAAACAAAAAAACATTTAATACCATCTGATGTTAAAACAGCTGATAACAACTGCCAAGAATTTTTGATTGTCTGGACATAACACTGTTTAATATGATAGTCATGAGCCGTGTGTGGCTATTTAAGTTTAAATTGTAACTTAATTGATATTAAGTAGAATTAAAAATTCAGTCTCTCAGTTGAACTGGCCACATTTCAGGTGCTCAGCCCCATGTGATTCATTGCTGCTATATTGGTCAGTGCCGACAGAGAACATTTCCATCATTGCATAAAGTTCTGTGGTTGGTGCTCGATTACCACAGAGGGGCTAATGTTGAGCAGGTACAGTTCAGCAATTTATTAGTAGTCTTTAATGTTTTTTAAATATTAAATTCTATAAACAATATACAGAGATTGGTTAGTTACAAATGTTAAGACATTTGTTATTTTTAAAAGTTAAGAAATTTAAAAGTTCTTCACTCAGATTTTCTCTGACTTGTTTAAATACTAAAAATTGTACATGCCTTGGTATGAATGGTAACTTAGGTGCTTATTTTAATCAAATAGCCAGATTTCAAAACTGATCCTGATTTAAGTGCATTTAAAAAAAATTATAATATGGCATGTCTTCATCATAGATCATGCATTTTGTTATTTGGACAGTAAGTGAGTTATTATTATTTGGCTTAGAATAAATCCCAGTATTTTTAAAGTGGTCACATTATGGTTTATATTTCATTAATTATTCATTTTATTATCTAATGACTGTGTATATTCAATATCTAGAAAGCCAATATGCTAAAGAAAAATTATAAGGCAATCTTTTGTAAGTAATTTATTATGGTATGGAAGCTGTTGACAATGAAACTATTTCTTGTCAAATATAATCATTTCAAGAAGTTAGGGGATCCAGAATTGTTATTTTAAAAAATACATTCTTTCTTTGAGCAGGGAAAGTAGTAATCAATCTGCTTTTATTTTATATTTCAGGTAGTATCTCCCAGTTGTAATGATGATATCACAGTGAAAAAAGACCAATGTTTAATTCGGTCATTTATCGATTCTAAATTGTGAGTAATGAATCACTTAATAGTGTTACATTGGGAGAAAAAATGGAAATCAAGACTTTATTTTTTAAAGTTTAATCATTTCATGAACTGAGAAGTTGTTACCTAATATGTTTTGACTTTTTTGTAATGTAGGTTATTTAAAAAAAATTTTTTTTAAATAAATTTATTTTATTTTTGGCTGCATTGGGTCTTCAGTTGCTGTGCGCGGGCTTTCTCCAGTTGCGGCGAGTGGGGGCTACTCATTGTTGTGGTGCGTGGGCTTCTCATTGTGGTGGCTTCTCTTGTTGTGGAGCACAGTCTCTAGGCACACAGGCTTCAGTAGTTGCAGCACGTGGGCTCAGTAGCTGTGGCTCATGGGCTCTAGAGTGCAGGCTCAGTTGCTGTGGCGCATGGGCTTAGTTGCTCCGCGGCATGTGGGATCTTCCCCGACCAGGGCTCGAACCCGTGTCCCCTGCATTGGCAGGCAGATTCTTAACCACTGCACCACCAGGGAAGCCCCTAAAATTTTTATATAAAAACTGAACAACAGTATTTGAGAATAATATTTTAAAAGTTTTAAAATAAAGCATAGTATTGATTTTCTCTTTAATTGTAAGAATTCTTTTCTTCTTTTTTTAATTTTATTTATTTATTTATTTATTTTTGGCTGCGTTGGGTCTTCATTGCTGCGTGCGGGCTTTCTCTAGTTGTGGTGAGCAGGGGCTACTCTTCTTTGCGGTGCTCGGGCTTCTCATTGCGGTTGCTTCTCTTGCTGTGGAGCAAGAGCTCTAGGCGTGCAGACTTCCAGCAGTTGTGGCTTACGGGCTCTAGAGACCAGGCTCAGTAGTTGTGGCGCATGGGCTTAATTGCTTCACGGCATGTGGGATCTTCCCAGACCAGGGCTGGAACCTGTGTCCCCTGCATTGGCAGGCAGATTCTTAACCACTGAGCCATCAGGGAAGCCCTAATTGTAAGAATTCTTTACTTTTATTATGTGTACTATTTCATATTATAAAACATGAAATTTACTTTTTATAGAATTTATATTACTAGAATAATTATTTTGACTTTTTTTCTGATTAAATGTCAGATTTTGAACTCCAATAAAAATTAATTTAAAAAAAGGTCAGAGTTTTAGTAACCTTCCTTCACTTCAACTTTGCTTTGTTTCCAAAAAATGTAAAATTATGTATTTATTGAGTTGTGATTCTCTGTGAAAAATTTGTTACCATAATATATCTTACAATGATAAAAATATTTTAATGTTACCATCTATTAAATTTTTCATACTGAACTGAATAGTAAATTTGAGAAATATGAAGGATCAAAATAGACACTATAAGGAAAATACCATGCTGATATAAACTACCCCATATTGTAGGTAAGAGGGTTGCATAAATTGAAATATTACAAATGTGAGGCTGTCAAATTAGTGTGCTTTGAGTATGTGAATCTTTAGAATTAAGATATTAGCTTTGCCTATATTACCTCTTGCCCTTTATTAAGGATTAGGATATACATGGTCTTTTTAAAACAATTTATAGGTAAAATAATTTTGATTTTGAGATTTATATTTTCTGTGTGTTAACATGACTCTTTAAGTGATAATTCTTATTTAGTAATGGTTTCCCTCCTATTTATTTTTCTCTATAATTAGTTATTCTATAGCAAGAAAGGATATCAAGGAAGTAGACATTCTCAATCTACCTGAATCTGAGCTCTCTGCTAAACCAGGTAAAATAAGGATGAATCAATCCATTATTTCATGATGTGACTCTAAATGGCAAATTTAGTGGCAAAAGCAAGAATGAATATTTTCTGGTGCCATTTTAACTGTTTAGAGTTGATATCCACTCTTCTTTAATGCCTTTTTTTTAATATCTAGATAAAGTATTTGACCTTAATTCTTTGTATGTTATATCACTAACATTTCTGACAGCATTCCCTAGAGAAAAATAAACATTGATATAATATTATAACTTATATGTTCAAATTTACTGTATCATTTTAGAAATGACAGCTGAATTTGAATCCAGATCTTCTGACTCTGAATGTCATGGCTTTGTATTATTCTACGGTGCTAATTCCATAACAACTGCTGAAGTACATTTTTACTTTTAGGGCTGCAGAAAGCAAGCATCTTCTTAAAAACTAGAGTTGTTCCTGATAATTGGAAAATGGATATAAGTGAAATCCTTGAGTCATCCAGTAGTGATGATGAAGTTGGCCCAGCTGAAGAAAATGATGAAGAGAAGGAAAAGGAGGCCAAAAAGGAAGAAGAAGAGATGGTAGGTGAAATTTCATGTTTGTAACATATGAAAACATTTCAATACTCTAAAAATAATACCTTCATATATTTTCCCTGTGTTTAGATTCTTTATATTATTTGTTGCTGTCTTTTTCTAGCTCAGCTTTATTTGGGGAAGGGGGAGCTTTCTGGCTTTTAGCTTAGTGGGCAAATCAGAACTAATTTTTAGTGGGTAAGAGATTACAAAGAAGAACTTTTCAGGTTAAATGAGCAGCAAGTGCAGACTTTTTTTTTTTAATAACATCTTTTCCAAATAACCAAGGAGGAAGGAAATGTAACTTTTAGGTATATTACATGTGTTAACTCATTTAAATTATTGCCAGATGGAGTAACTGTTATTATTCTACTTTAAAGAGAAAAGTGAGGGTCAGAAAGATTAAGTAACTTTCCAAAGATGACACAGCTCAAATGTGGAGAGCAGGGATTTGAACACAGGTCTGGTCTGTCTTAACTTTGAAATTTCACCTCTTTCAGTCATTTCACAGTATCTCAAGGATAATGAGGATTAAAAAAATCCTATCTAAATGTAAGAATATTTCATTTGGCAGTTGGATAAATCATAGAAAAGATTTAGATTGTATTTTCTAGGTGCTAATGGTTTTCTTTGTAACATCACTGTGTTGTTAAGAACGTATATGTAATTGTAGGATCTCACTCATGAAGTACCGCATAATTGCTTACGTGAATATTGCTGTCTATTTTTTCAGCAGTGTTTTGTCAAGTGGGATAAACTGTCCAGTATAGTTTTGGTTGTCATGAGGTAAAGGGGCTTCGGGGCAGACAAAGAGAATGAGTTTACTGAAAAAGACCTATTTGAGCATGAAAAATATTTGCTTGGAAAATGTGGAATGTTTGTTTCTGTTTTACATACACAAATAAGAATTTTTGAAACAAAATGAGTGTACTTGTATGTGATATAGGGCATAGGGTGTTTCTTCCCTTTTACTTCCCCTGCAGTATTTGGCTTTTTGCACTCTGAAATCAGAATGGCGGTTCATACTTACAGGCTGCCTACAGAGTTGCCATAGTAACGGGCTGTTGGTTTTAAGTGAGCATGCTCGGAAAGACAGGAAGGTTTTGCAGAGGCTTGGCGGGTTGCCAATGGAGGTTTGCCAGATGCTTTGAAATGGGCTGTCTTTCTTTTCCTTTCATGTAATGTCTGATTTTTATGTGGAAGAGAATGTAAGTAGTGCTGTATAACCCTGCGGATGCTATGCCCTAAGAGGAAAAGCAAATATTGCAAGTCAGACTGAAAAATGTTCAGATACTGTACTGATTAAGTAGAAGGGGAATCTAACCATTTTGCATGTGAAAGAAAATGCAGCATATAGGTAAGATTTTTTTTATATATTACCATTTTGATTACCAAAAATGAGGTTAAATAAGAATTTTAGGTATTGATGATTTGGCTGATATGGTAGGACTCGTAACCAAGCGTAATTGTTTCATGTAAAAGAGACAGTAGGAGTCTATTTTTAGAATATCAGAGGATGAAGGCTATTTTTCTGAAACATAAGATAGAGTTTGAAATGAAAATGATAATGACAGTTTGGAAAAATTTGGGATTTAAAGTCTAAATATTAAATGTGATTTTTGTATTTTATCTGTGTTTATTTATAGATTATATGTTTTCAGGGTAAATAGGCCACATTTTCAGGGTGTGAACTGTTGGAGTCTGGTTTTGCTTTTTTTTTTTTTAAATTAACATTGAAGTTAGGATCTTATATTGCCAAATACTGAAATACATAGTCTCTTTATTTTTGCTAATACTTTTGATTTGTATCCCTTTCAAAATGCATTTTCCCTGATCCCTACCCCCTCCAAAAAACCTGAAATTTTAAACAAAGAGGGTTAAAAAGGCTGTGTAGTAAAGGTAGAGAGTATGGCTGTAAAATAGTAAGTAGTAAATAGTGGTCTTATTATAGCTATTAATTTTGTAAAAGTCATAATGTTTTATTTAAGCTGTGAGTAAATGTTAGTAAAAAAGAATGAAGAGCAGAGGCAAGCTCTGTTACCTATTGTTTGCAGGTAGTAAGTAAAGAAATTTAAAAAGGTAAGGACCTTTGTAAGGATAGTATCTTCTTAAAATGTATTACTTAAATTATGAACTGTTAAAATTAAGTGAACCAAGATGCTTTTCATCTACTAAAGAAAAGAAAAGCACGATCGCAAAATGTAGTCATTGATTATATGATTATTTAAAACTATTTTTCAGATATTCATTTTCATGCATGTACTTTATTGAATTACCTAATAGAAACTAATTTCCTCTTTTTCTCTGGCTGTACAAGTAGATTTTCTTTAGTGAGATTGGGTTGCTTTAGGAAAAAAAAAAAATAAGCTGCATTTCTTGCTCTTGGATAAGATTTAGATGCTGAATCATTCTAACCTGTCTTGGACAGTAATTTTTTTAAATTTGATATATTGTAAAACTGAAAAGCAGTTTAATCTATATTTAGCAAAGGAAAAAAATGGATATGGTATAAAATGAATTAAAATCTGATAAGCCAGGGCCTACCTGGCTTAGTCATTACAGGCCTTTACTATATAAGTGAGGCTAAGCTGTTATATTTACATTACAGATCATATTCTTCCCAAAATGTAATTATGCTGTGCTTTCCATGAGGATTTAATATTGCTTGACAATGATCAAAAAGATTTTTTATAATATTCTGTAAACCACTGTAACAATACTTTAGCCAGCCATTTGGTGTTTGTAAATTTTATGCAGTAGAATCATACAAGTGTTAGATACTTCTGCAGTACTAATGGGCAGTGCACATTGTTTTTATATTTGATACTTTGAGTACCCTAACATAGCCTTAATAAGGAGATTTGAGATTTACTGTGGAGGAGCATCTTTTATACTTAATATTATTTTGAATTCCTAAGCATTGGTAGTTCAGGATTTGAGTACAAGAAATATATTTCATACTGTTACTGGGTAGGAAGAGACTTGAGAGTCTGACAGGAAGTATGTCCTACCTATATTGATGACTCTACATTTTAAGTCATTGATAATTATATTGAAAAAGGTTCTGGAGAATATTTTTGTGGGTATTACTTAAATGTCTTTTGTTAGGACATTTTTATATCAGAAAAGATATTACTGAATTTCCTTTTGAGCTTTGAAATTGATTGAAAAGTTCATGTAAACATAACCAATGATGTCAGGTATTCATTTACTCCTGACTTATATTCACTTTGGATGAATGTAGGAGAGTTGTCTAAGGGTAAAATAAATAGGTGAATGTTTAGAAGACTGAATATCAGGTGGGAATTTGACTAGTCTTAGTTCTTTTATCCTTTTGGTTTGCTATAGGTAGGCTTATATGTTGGGCCCTTTCAAAAGTCTCCTCTAATTTCATATTTAGTAATGAAAATTAGAATTTAGTGAATTTTTATAAGAAATACTCTTTTTTTTTTTTGGCCTCTCCTGTTGTGGAGCACAGGCTCCGGATGCACAGGCTCAGCGGCCATGGCTCACAGGCCCAGCCGCTCCGCGGCATGTGGGATCTTCCCGGACCAGGGCACGAACCAGTGTCCCCTGCATCGGCAGGCGGACTCTCAACCACTGCGCCACCAGGGAATCCCAAGAAATGCCCTTTTTTGTTTAGAAGTATTGACACCTATTTCTCCAGTCGTTGAACTTCTAGGGATCACTGTTAAATTTAATTCCTAGGATTACATTCCCCTATTATAAAAATCATAAGTGCTTGAACTTTTTAATTCATCGAAATGTGAGGTTTTTTTTTTTTTAATGTTTAAATCAAGTGTTGTTTTTGTGTATTTATGCCTTTTTGTAAATCAACCATAAAGGCATTTGTTAGTAATCATTCAAGATCACTTTGGGTATAAACCTATAGTAAATGCTTGATAACTCAGGAAAATCATGTTAACTCAATAAAATTTGCCGAAAAATTTAAAGGTAATGTTAGTATTTTAGGTATATCTAATAACTCAAGCTGCCAATCAGGTGTTTCTAAGCAGACCCTATAAAGCCAACCTTCAATGAATAACTGAGACTTTAGCTTGCATTCAAATGTAATAACTTATCTGCTAAGGTCTTAAAGTGTAGCTTGTTAAATAAGCAAGCAAAAATGTCCTAATGTCTTTAGCAAAACCTTTCTTCACAGTGTTAGCATAAGACTCTAACCAAATTAGGATCACCTAATCAGATTAATGAGAATTGCACATTTGTACACACAAATACACCTACATTTTAATGTACTTATAGAAAAAGGTATTTTATAGTTGTGGTAGTAAGACTGATTTTAAAACCTTAGATTTGATAGCATGTGAACCATAGCTTGATGACTGAAAGTAAGATGTATGTACCTTTTAAAATGGCGGGGGGGAATTACTAATTTGTTATAGGCAGGTTGTTTGTAAACTGTTTTGTGAAATTATAAAACAGTGTCTTACCACATAATGAATATATTTGGCATGACATGTGGTTTCTGAAATTTTCTGTTTAAGTGTACACAACAGAGAAGAATGGTACCACTCTAAATTTTATGATTAACAAATTTCACTGGGCCTTCAATACTATTGGTCGGTTCTCAGTTTCTGTAATCTAATCATTATCTCCTCCATTAAGCCAGCAACCCTACCCCCACTCCACTCACTTTGGGAAGAAACTAGGAGCTTCAAATTGGGAACCAGCTCTAAACCCCACCTGCCTGCTCTCCTTCCCTTAATGTACAATTGATAGTATGTTGTCCTCTTCTGTAAGATGAGTCCGTCTTTTTAGGCTCTGGATCTCATTCCCTTCTTTCTTGTCTTAGACTGTGAAGTATCTCTTTTCTTTCCAGCATCTTTAATCTATTCCTTTCTGTTGTAACCTTCTTATCAGCTTTTAAAAACATACCTACATCTCTTCCAACCTTCTGGCAACCTGTTCAGAGTCCTTCCACCAACCCCTCCACCTTATGGCCAGATTGCTCAGAGGTATATACACCGTTCTATTTCCTGACACTACCACCCTGCCCCCACTCTTAATTCACTGTAGTGCATCTTATACTTCCACCACACCTAAAACAACTAAACTAAGGTCATCAGTGACCTCCAACAAATTTTTGTGCTAAGTCCAACAAATTTTTGTCATGATTTCATTTGACTCAGTAGGTATTCAGCATCTTTGACATGCCTACCTTCTTAAATCACCTGACATACATGACATTGCATTTTTTTCTGGTTTACTTCATAACTAAATGATGTAATGACTCCAAATCTATATGTGCATCAAAGATGTCTCTTTCTTAAATCCAGACATTTATGTTAAAATTCCAATGAGGATTTCTTCATATTTTGTAAGTCCTCAAACTCTGTATGTGCAAGACTGCACTCATCTTTTCCTCCAAACCTGTCCTTTCCCTGTTTGTTCCTAATTCACTTGAATAGAAGCACCATCCACCCAATTACTCAAGCTAGATAAGTGGAAGTCCCCTTAATCCTCTCACTCTTGCCTCCCTATCCAATGAGACATCAGATCCTGTCTCTTCTACTTACTTTATAGCTCTCAAATTTGCCCACTTCCCTTAGTTCCTACTCTCTGTCACCTTAGTTCAAGCCACTCTTCTCTTTCACCTAGCTAGACTGGTGCAGTAGCGACTT
>NW_006792881.1:1947431-1948043 GCF_000442215.2 Lipotes vexillifer | reverse complement strand
TTTCCCTACTCCAGTCTGTTCCTCTGTACTGCATCAAAGTAGGTTTTTTAAAACTAGAAATATAAAAATGAGATTCCTCTTGGAATAAATTAATTTTGGGGCAGAAAAATAAAAATAAAAATAAATGCCAGTCATTGACAATAAAACTGTGACTAAAATCAGCATGTCTTTAACTTGATGGAACTTATTGAGCACTTATAACATGTTGAAACTTTGAGGACTACAAACATGAATAACCTAGGCTAAAAAAAAATCTCAGCATTAACACCTCTCTCTCACTCTCCCATGCTCTCTTTTCTCTCTGCTTCAGGGGGAGGGGTCATCTTTCCATCATCAGGTGGCAAGACTAATTCAGGCATTGATCCTCTCTTTGTGGACTGTGACAGTAGCTCCCCTTTCCCTTCCAATCCATCAAACTCAGAGAACTTTTAAAAATACAAATCTGACCTAATTCCTCTCTAGCTCTCTCAAACCTCACATCTACCCAGAGTGTCCAGTTCTGATTCTCTAACATATCATTACAAAGTCCTTTCTAATCACAGCCTGCCTTTGCAAGCCTCATGTTTATGCTGTTTGCTCTTGTTCCCGGGCTGTACGCTCTTCACTCTGAGG
>NW_006792881.1:1934541-1947421 GCF_000442215.2 Lipotes vexillifer | reverse complement strand
CCCTACTATTACCACCATCACCGCAGCCCCAGCAGAACCATTCATCCCCTCACCTTGCTCCTGTATTCTTTTATGTATTTTACAACACTTATCACATTTTGTCAAATTGGGTGGTTTTACATTTCTACACCTCCTGCCAGACTTGAGGGCCAAAAGTCTTCTGATTTGAATTGCAATACTTTTGCAAAAGTCTGTAATTCACGGTAACTATCAAAAATGTTTCAGCTGTATTTGAAGACATAGTGTCCAAAGTCAGAAAATACATAATCTAGTAGTAGATAGATAAACAACTACTATAATACTAGGAAGTTATACTCCTGCTAACTAAAATTGTAGGTTTCTTAAAATTATGGTCATATTCATGCCTCTTCTATATTCTCAGCCCCCTTCCCTGCCCTGGCATTTTACTGGGTGCATAGTTACTCTTCACATCCTTGACTAAACGAAGGGAAGAAGGCTCATCAGCAGTCTAGTGGGCTCCACCTCCCATTATTATAGCCCTATCCCACTTCAAAACCCTTGAGGGATGAAAAACCCTCTTGGCTCCCAACAGGGAGAGAGACCCTGCAGGTATTGTGATAGCAAGCGCCACCCCCATACAAAAGTCATAAAGGCAGAGTCTTCTAGTTGGAGGCATTTTCTACCATGTGCAGTTTTACTCTAAGGTGGCTAACAAGACAGCTGTTTTTTTAAAAAAAAAAAAAAAGATTGTGAAGAATTACTTATTGTGAGAGATTAAGCAGTTTTGAGTTTTGCAAAGACCATCAGGTAAATTTAAAACTTTGTTTATAGCATCATCTTTTTTTTTTAATCGAAATAAATTTCCTTTCAAGCAGGCAGTTGTTTTTAAGTAGAATTCTTTATTCATTTATATCTTGTTTTTACACCTGATAACTGCATTCTGAACTTAAAATTTTATGGCCATAGTTTCTCATGGTACTTAAAACACTCTTGACATCCACTAACTTTTAATTCCAATGAATTTAAACTACCAGTTTTTATCTATAAAACTATATTCTTAATCATTAAGAATTTATCAAATGTTTGGTAAAACCTTAATAAATACCTTATTTGCAATCGATGGGTTCATTTTGTTTACTTGCTTTTGGAAGAAACTTTGATTTCAAACCAGTACTTTTTAAAAACAATTGCTTTTACATATACTGGATACAGCAGTCTTCTTTGAATTCTGTAAGATCATAAATACTAAAAATGAGGTGTTAGTCTGAGGAGAGACTGTTGTGATCACGAGGGACAGGCAAAGCATAGACCCAGTCTGGTATAAGTTGTTTTTGTTTTTTTCCCCATACCAGAAGTCCTTAAAATTAGTATCTGAAATGATTCTTAGGCTACCAGATTACTCTTTTCTTGAGTTAACTCATTGGCAGTTGTTTTCACAACCTTGTAAAAGCAAAATTTTTTAATGCAGTTGGGGAAAAAATTGCCATGTCTTGATCTGAGTATTTAGTAAAGACCTCTATTAACTCTGTAGTGATTATTAAGTCTGTATGTATTTTGCTAGCTATTAAGTCTGTATATTGCTTAATTTTTTTTTTTTTTTTTTTTTTTTTTTTTTGCGGTACGCGGGCCTCTCACTGTTGTGGCCTCTCCTGTTGCGGAGCACAGGCTCCGGACATGCAGGCTCAGCGGCCGTGGCTCACGGGCCCAGCCGCTCCGCGCCATGTGGGATCTTCCCAGACCAGGGCACGAACCCGTGTCCCCTGCGTCAGCAGGCGGACTCTCAACCACTGCGCCACCAGGGAAGCCCGTATGTGGCTAATTTTTGAGGCTTACTAGAACTTCGACTTAAGTTTCTTAAATTTTGTTAAACTGAAAGTACTCCGATGCTATGTCATTTTTTTTTTTTAAGAAGATGTTGGGGGTAGGAGTTTATTAATTAATTAATTTATTTTTGCTGTGTTGGGTCTCCGTTTCTGTGCGAGGGCTTTCTCTAGTTGTGGCAAGTGGGGGCCACTCTTCATCGCAGTGCGCGGGCCTCTCACTATCGCGGCCTCTCTTCTTGCGGAGCGCAGGCTCAGTAGTTGTGGCTCACGGGCCTAGTTGCTCCACGGCATGTGGGATCCTCCCCAACCAGGGCTCAAACCCATATCCCCTGCATTAGCAGGCAGATTCTCAACCACTGAGCCACCAGGGAAGCCCTGTAAGTCATTCTTCATGAATGTACTGAAAGAAAAAAAAGACTGTACTGAGGGAAAGACTTTTCCGTTGATTGCCTCATGCTTTTTATGTTATATATTTTAATCGACCTTGATTGCCTTATGTTTTTTTAAATATATTTTAATTAACTACATGTGTATTGATCTTGGCTATATTATTAGCTGTTAAAAACTTAAAAAAATTTTTTTGCTTTCTGGATTTGTGAGCACTCAATATTTATTGCTTGACAGTTGCCTTTGCTTTGAATATGGCTTTGAAAGACAAAAGTCTGAATTCTTGTTTTGGAACATGGAAAAATAGTAGTACTCTGGGGCTTCCCTGGTGGCGCAGTGGTTAAGAATCCGCCTGCCAATGCAGGGGACACTGAATTGAGCCCTGGGCTGGGAAGATCCCGCATGCCGCGTAGCAACTAAGCCTGTGTGCCATAACTACTTAGCCTGTCCTCTAGAGCCCACGAGCCACAACTGCTGAGCCCATGCGCCACGACTATTGAAGTCTGCACGCCTAGAGCCCGTGCTCCACAACAAGAGAGGCCACCACAATGAGAAGCCCACGCACCGTAACACAGAGCAGCCCCTGCGCGCTGCAACTAGAGAAAGCCCGCGGGGAGCAGCGAAGACCCAATGCAGCCAAAAATAAATAAATCTATTTAAAAAAAAAAAGTAGTACTCTGAAATTAAATTATGATAATTTATATGAAAGAAATATATCAGTGTTTTCTTTGCTTCTCCATAGTATTGTTAAACTTCAAGAATTATCCCAAATATTAATTTATAAGTAGTCTATTAGAAAAGGAAATATTTTATTAAAACCCAAAATCCATTTGTTTGCATAAGAAGAAATCATTAGGTTTATATAATCAGTAAAATGTAACACACAAATAGGTATTTATAGGAATAGTTGTTTCTGTATGAATGTTTCCATTAATTTTTTTTTTTCCATAGAACTAAATTGTAGTTATGTATCTAGTTTCCTTCCTTAAGAAATAATTTTCATTGTTCTATTTTAAGGGGTTGCAAAGTCAACTACAGAGGCCCTGCAAGAAAAGCAATTGAGAAAAGCAGGCTACTGTGATACAAGAGGGGCTGGTGGAGTCTGGGACAAAATAAAATTTATATGGCTCATTTACATGCATTTAAATTTCTTTAGAACACTGTGCTATCCAAACAAAAAACCTTTGCCATGCGACTTCGCAGCCTCTGGTTTATATTCATTCAACAGTAACAAAATTTTAATATTAGTATGTGGATCATTTTAAAATAATAAATCCATTTGTAATTATTACGCTTATCTATCAGTATATTCCTATGGGCCACATGATATTTTGAGGATTTTTAAAAAAACACCAGATGAGGTGAAAACACTCTCATCCCATTCCTAAACCTTTTCCTCATGGCTAATCTTAGTCCCCACAGTGATAATTAATGGGAAGTTTCAAGTGATAAATGGGGTGAAGAGTAGAGATTGTATATCTTGACAGTCGCATCAAACCAGCTCTATCAAAATATGAATTAAAGTATGGCATTGTAGGATTTTGAGAAAAATTCATATTTTCTGGCTTCATTAAAATTTTATCCCCTTACCTTGGGTTCCCAAAACAACAAACAAAGAAGACAGTGTATCTCCTGTTCATTGTTCTGTATATTTATATAGTTTATCTTTACAGCCTGAGGAAGAACCTGATCCTGAAGAGAGGGACAGCTTCCTTCAACAGCTTTATAAGTTTATGGAAGACAGAGGTATTTTCATGCTTATTATTTAAAAGCAGGCATTTCTGGGAATTCCCTGGCAGTCCAGTGATTAGGACTCAGCGTTTTCACTGCTGAGGGCCCAGGTTCAGTCCCTGGTCTGGGAACTAGTGCGGCATGGCCACAAAAAAAAAAGTAGACATTTCTTTTACTGTTTTGTATTCTAGGTTTATGTATTATTTTTGTTCAAATCATGGTACAGGGATTTGGATTTCAAGCCTAAGAATCAGTTATAGCTGATAATAATAGTATTGGGAATAAAGACAGCTACTAATATCTAGTTTGAGTACAAATGTAGAGGAAAAGTAATTTTGGTATAGTTAAATTTTATCTTCTTGAGACTTATGAAACCAGAAAATATTATAATAATATTTGAGTAATAGAAAGTGAACAATCATAATGTAAATCTACATATCCATTATTTACTAATGGCGTTTTTGTGGCAAGTAAACTAGTCTGATCCTTGGTCTCAACAAATTAAACATAATAGCCCCTATCTAAATGGAGTAGGATTTCTAATAAAGTTAGAAGAAATAGAAGCTTTATAAATCATCATACTTACTGGCATTATGTAAGTCCTGGAAATCCTCAGATAAATCAGTTCTAGTGGCCTTCAGCAATGATCCTTCAGATGACTGCCACCCGTCTTAACGTTTGTGTTGAAACATTCAAAATGGAACCATGGCCTAAAATGTGCCCTTTCCATTGTATGTTTTCTTGCCCAGGCTTCTTGAACCAGCAACATCATTGGCTACACCTTGCAGGCCCAAGGTTTGATTTAGTTTTATCCAATTCAGTGGCAGTTAGAGAGGTTATTTTATTAGTTGCGGCAGTAAAACTAAAGACCACCACAATACTGTGTAAAGAATATAGAGAATATTTTGTGTTGTCTTATATAATTTGAGGTTCTTTAAATATATGCCTCTAATTAGTGATATTTGGGAAATTAGAAACTGATAAGCTTTGTTTTCAACTTAGTATTTTCCGTTGGAATTAACATGGTATTTCTGCTCTCTGATATTTAAAAGGTACTCCAATCAACAAACCACCTGTTTTGGGCTATAAAGATCTCAATCTCTTCAAACTCTTCAGACTGGTTTATCATCAAGGTGGATGTGACAAGGTAAGTAAGACTGTAATGCAAAGTTAAATTGTCTAATGTTGCACTATAATATGTACTTCAGGTAATAAACACATTTTCTTAATGAACGTACAGTATTAGTGTAAAGATTATTTCCCTTTGCAAACATTAACAAATAAAAACTTAATTTTCCAGATTGATAGTGGTGCTGTATGGAAGCAAATTTATATGGACCTTGGCATTCCTATTTTGAATTCAGCTGCTTCCTACAATGTAAAAACTGCTTATAGAAAGTAAGTAGTATAGTTTATTCATCAAAGAATACATATTTACAAGGAGTATTTTCCACTTAATTTGTTAACAATTAAATAAGAACACATCAATCGAAGAACATTAAAGTCAGAGAAAGTATATAAAAAGGTTTCGGTTAATAAATACTGTGATTGAAAGTTATTTCAGTGTACCAAGTCTGCTTTACTCCATTTTTCATGTTCTGATTTTCTTTTCAAAATCACAGATACAGGCAGTGTTTATAGTCTGAAATTACGATACATGTTATAGAGTTGTGCCTTTTGTGGTGAACAGACTTCACGTCAAAACTATGATAGCTGTGTTCCCTTTCACAAGCTCAGATTTTTCAGGAAGGAAATTTTATTTTCTGATCAATATTTTTGTCTGTTTTCCTATATAAAACATCAAGAAATCAGTAACAGAAAAAATACTTCGTAAAAAAAGGCTTGAGTTTTACTTTTCAAAAAATATGTGTGTTTAATATAGTATTCAAGTTAAATGTAAAGACTAAGATTTCTTAAAATGAAATATTGTTTGTTTAGGTATCTCTATGGTTTTGAGGAGTACTGCCGTTCTGCAAATATTCAGTTCAGAACTATTCACCACCATGAACCAAAAGTAAAAGAGGAAAAAAAAGACTTAGAAGAATCCATGGAAGAGGCTCCAAAAGTAGATCAAGAAATGCCTTTAGTAGAAGTGAAGAGTGAACCTGAGGAAAATATTGATTCAAACAGTGAAAGTGAAAGAGAAGAAACAGAATTAAAATCTCCAAGGGTAAGTAGTTAAGACTAGTTTTATCTAGTTCATTTTTAGCATTATTTTAACCTTTTTACTATGGGCATTTTCAGATATACACAAAAATACTCCTATGAACCAGTTTATTTTCCAGTATTTGGTTGTGCTTCAGCCAGGCTAGCCTAGCTCCCTTTCTCTAAATATACCACATATTATTTCTTCCACCTGAAAAAACATTCCTCCTCTTGTTCTCTGTTTATGTTTGTTCAAGTCATTCTCATCTGGGGTCAGTCTCAAATATTCACTTCCGTCAAGTCTTTTGCTAAAGTGTCACCTCACTGAAACCTATCCTGGTCACCTTACCTAAAAGTATAACCTACCTCCTCTCTTTGGCACTGGCAATCCCTCTAAGGTTGCTGTTTCTATCTGTAATTTACTTACTTGTTCAGTTTACTCTTTATTGTTTCTTTCACCCCACTCTGGACTAGTATCACACTCCACAAGGGCAGGGATTAGTGTTTATTCCATTAATTGAGAGATCCCAGGCATCTAGAATAGTGCCTGGTACATAGTAAGGACTTATTAAATAGTTGTTGAGTGAATGAATCTCCTCTTTATAATACCTATGCCCTCAGCCAGGTGGGATCTTTTCTTTCTCTTGACCTCCCAACACACTGTACAGCTCTTGTGGCAGTTTTTCATGCTCTGCCTTGTTTCCTAGTCATGTGCACACTGGTTTTATGTTCTAACTGTACTCTTCCTCTCCATTAGTATATAACTCAAATCAGGAATTGTCCCTCACTATTTTGATCTTTGTCTGATGATGTCTACACAGTAGGATTTATCAAATTTTAGAAGTAGAAAGAAAATTTAATCACACTGTCAAAGAGGTTCACTTATTGTAATGCATCTTATTTTTCAGTGAAATTGTATTTAAAAGAAAAGGTGAAATCATCTTCTCTTTTATTTGCTCAGAAACCATTTTTTAAAACTGTCCATTTTATCATCTAGTAAATGGAATCTTCTAGTGAATTTCATGAAACATCCAAAGTGGTTTGTTTCTTTTCTTTAATTTTTAAAAATTGTGGTAAATACACATAACATAAAATTTTATCATCTTCACCGTTTTTACATGTGCAGTTCAGTGGCATTAACTACATTCACATTGTTGTACAACCATCACCACCATCCATCCCCAGAACTTTTTTCATCTTGCAAAACTGAAACTGTACCTGTTAAACAGTAACTCCTCATTCCTCTCTTCCCCAGCCTCTGGCAACCACCCTTCTACTTTCTATGAATTTGACTACTCTAGGTACTTCATATAAGTGGAATTATGTAGTATTTGTCCTTTTGTGACTGGTTTATTTCACTCTGCATAAGGTCTTCAAGGTTCATCCATGTGTGCATTAGAATTTCCTTCCTTTTTTTTTTTGGCAGTACGCGGGCCTCTCACTGTTGTGGCCTCTCCCATTGTGGAGCACAGGCTCCAGACGTGCAGGCTCAGCGGCCATGGCTCACGGGCCCTGCCACTCCGCGGCCTGTGGGATTCTCCGGACCGGGGCACGAACCCGTGTCCCCTGCATTGGCAGGCGGACTCTCAACCACTGCACCATCAGGGAAGCCCTTCCTTCCTTTTTAAGACTGAATAATATCCCTTGTATGTATTGTGGACATACTTCCTTGTCATTACATAAAGACCCTCCTCATCTTTATGTAAAACATCTGCAGAGTACTGCGTAGTATGGATGTATCATAAATTTACCTTCCTCAAGATTTTGTCCAACTTTTTATGATTATAAAAAGTGATGCAATAAATATGCTTGTAAAAATGTCCTCCCCATTTATCTATAGAGGTTTGTAAAAATGTCCTCCTCATTTATCTGAATACAGAGGCCAGACTTCTAAAAATGGGATTTCTGGGATAAAGGTATAAGTTACACAAACCTAAATTTTGATGGATAACAGATGCTTTCATTCATTTACCTACAAATATTTAAAGAGCACCTGCCATGTGCCAGGCACTATCTAGATCTGAGGTTACAGAAGTGAATAAGACAGAGACCCTGCCCTCATGGAACTTACATTTAAGTTCTTTTTTTTTTTTTCCCCCTACCTTTGATGTTTAAGTAGCACATAGTCGGCAACTAGGTAAAACATTTGTTATACTGAGATATTGTTAAGTCTTCTAGTGCTCCCAAAGTTCTTGGCTCTTTTTTTATCCTCACTTTATTCCAACTAGAGGGGAATTCTGCCAGTGTATAGAGGTTGACTGGAAGGAGAATTTAGGAGATAATGAAATGGCTCAACAGTTTCATGGTCATTTGAGCATGCAACGAGAGACTGGATAAAAGCTGCTGGGCATATAACAAGTTACTGCTGGCCTGGTGAGCTCTCCAGATACTCATTCAAAGAAATGAGCTCACTTTTTGGCCATTGATACAGTTCAGTTCTTTTAAAATGTAATCACACTGAAACACAGTGATATGTTAATTTTATCTTAGTAAACAGTAGAATTAGAGATGACAGAACTTCTAAAAACTTAAGGGACTGATTTATTATTATTAACTTATATCATTGACACTTAGATAATTCTTTAAAAATTTTATTATAGTCAAGAAATATTAAAAGTGAGATAATAGAGTGAACACAGGAGAAAATTTTTATTTTTTATGTAGTATGTAGCCAGGGATCATAGTACACTTGGACATAATTAATTTACATGGGTTATTCTTTTCCTTTTGAGAAGAAGAGAAAAGTGTTCAGGAGTTGATGGCTTATCAGTGTCATGTCTCAAACTAGAGAGAAGACGGGTCATTGCTGTGAAGGTTTAAGGAAAAGATACATTTTTCTATGTTTTTTTGCCCTTTGTAGTGATAGTTACTTTAAAGCTTTTATCCGCCTATTAGGGACGAAGGAGAATTGCTCGAGATGCAAATTCTATTAAAAAGGAAATTGAAGAAGAGAAAACAGAAGACAAATTAAAAGATAATGATACAGAAAATAAGGATGAAGATGATGAGTATGAAACTGCAGAGAAAAAAGAAAATGAGTTACTACTGGGGAGAAAAAATACACCAAAGCAAAAGGAGAAGAAAATTAAAAAGCAGGAGGATTCTGACAAAGACTCAGAGGAAGAGGAAGAGAAGAGCCAAGAGAGGTACATTATCTTATATTTGTTCTCCAGAAGCACCTGTCTGGGGTACAGCAGCGCTCTGTTCCTGCTTAGAGATTCAGGTTTGAGGGAATGTTTTCTTATTGGGACTTCCATTCCTCTTGTCTAATGAAGGTGAGACACATTGTGAAGATGATGTGTATCGCCTTTCGGAATTGGAGAATATACTGGTCGCACCATTTTAATAGCACTTGTGCCCTAAACAGTGGCCTCAAAGAAGGCTGCGCCACCCAGTCAAAAGAAAGGTCCTGCAGTTGACAGCAGGGAAGGGAGCTGGAGAAAAATGGAGGAAGTGGACAAGAGGAAACAGCGACAGCAAAAATTCCATTTTAAAAAAGGTACAATGTGGGAAAGCTAACAAACACATGGGTGCACAGTACTAGCAGATGTTTCTGTGGTGCTAGCTTTATCTAAGACATTTTTCTTTTTCAAGTTATTGTATTAGAATAAGTGGCATGCACCCCTGAATCTAGTTTGGAAGGTACATTCTTGCCCCACATCACAACAATTAAATTTCGGCCTTTTAATGTTCATCCTGTTTGCTGTTGAATGAAAACTGTTTTTGTTTTTTCTCATGTATTACACATGTATGGACTGAATTGACTTAAAAATAACCAGTGATTAGGCAGTGTAGCTAGGTCACGGTAATGTCCAACTGTGTTCAGTTGGCCATTTCTTTGTTGTCAAATGGATTTACTAATTTTTAGACACTACTAAAAAATGAATTTTAATTCAGCAACAGCAGCATAACACACTTACTTGTATAGAAGCTCTCCTCCATAGTTATTTTTTGATTATCATCTGATGCTAAATTTTCTAGAAATTTGAGTTACTAAGCAAAATTGGGAACAGTGGCCTGCTGCCTCCGACTAGTGGCTGACACCCATCTGAAAATTAACCGTTGAGAAAATTACTGGAAAAATAGTAATGATTGGTGAGTGGGAGAGGTAATTTTATGATTCAGTATAAATAGGTACAGGAGCTTTCACAATTACATATGAATTAGATTAGTGAATAAAGCAAATCCTGTTGTGAAATATGATTAGGATTAGGGAAAGTGGGAGGAAATAATTGGAGTTGAGTATAATGATGTGAGTACAGTATTTGAAATATTTGGACAATAAATTTAAGCAAAGATAAGCCACCTAAAACGTAAGGCCTAATTACAGTTTGAAGATGTGTTAAAAATAAGCATCAAAATGTGTATATTTTATAATAATGCATCAAACATGTAATACACATACACACTCTGTGGTTTGAAAAGCCTTTATAATTAATTGATATGTAAATGGAATATTTATTTTAGAGACAGAAAATTTCAGACTTGAATATGAAGGATGGTATTTCCTTTTACTAAATAAAAATTGAATATACAAACGTAGTCTGTATTCTCATTCAGTAGCAGGAATTATGGAAATAGGAAACTTTTTTATTTATGGAGACTTCTCTCTTAAGTAGTTTCTCATGGTGTTTTGAAATTACCTTATCAGGATATAATTGGAAGATGCCCTTGGAAAGAAAACATTCCCACTGCTAATGGGTTATCAAAGCTTCTTCATGTCGGGTCCCCCAGTGGTCCCTAAAGTAATGCCCTATGTTTATGACAGAACACAGTACCTCCTTTTAAGCTTTTTAAAACTCTTGTGACACTAGTATGATCTTTGATGCAAATCTTTTGTGAATCCTTGCCAGGCTAATAAAGGATGTTTTATTTATAAAAATATGAAAAGTATTGTTGGACTTCCCTATGTGAATCTCCTTTATATCTGATTATCAAAACAAAGAAGAACTGATGGGAGATGCGTAAAAACAAATAGGAATCAACATAAGATATGCAAAACTTTGTTCTCCTTGGTGCTACGCCACAGTTATAACAAGTGGCCTAATACTCAAGTATCTGAGGGTGGGGAAACCTTTAAAGTAGAAGCTATCAATAGTTTAAAAGATAGAGTTACTAAGGTAGTTAGCCCTTGTTCATTATTTTGCCCACCAAAAAAGTAGTCTTGGTTAAGAACCATTCTGAGTTGAGCAGAAAGTAGTGGTAAAGTGGACTTAAAAGACATTTCAGTTGCAGGAAGTTAAAAACTATCTTTCGGTCATTTTCACCTGTAAGGTGGCACTCGAGTATGAATCCTAAAGACTTTTTCAAAGCATGTTGTCCTTATTTTGCTTTATCAAAAGTGACTTATTTGACTCCCCATCATCATGAACTGTGATTATTGATGGGCCTTCAGGAGCATGGATTGCCTTTCGGTACAGTGCACCTTTGCATAGTACATGAAGCCCTCAGTAAGTAGTGTGTAAAAGTCTCCTTCTCCTCCTCCACTGACATGAACTAGGTTATGACTCTTCTACATGTTGGATCCTTTTAGCGGACATTACTTTGTTTGCCATTACGTTATTAGTAGCATTATCAATGTTATAACTTACTGCAGGGAAGAAACCGAAAGCAAATGTGACTCTGAAGGGGAGGAAGATGAGGAAGACACAGAACCTTGCCTAACAGGAACCAGAGTGAAAGTAAAATACGGACGAGGGAAAACGCAGAAAATCTATGAAGCCAGTATTAAAGGCACTGAAATGGATGACGGAGAAGTTTTATACTTGGTACATTACTATGGATGGAATGTCAGGTAAGCAAGAGATTATTTTCTTTTTTTGAAATTTCTTTCATTGGTTCAGAAAGATCAGTTTAATGTTTTAAAGAACTAAAGCAAATAGCATATATGTATTTACACAGCACACCTTGTATCTGAATCTTCCAAGACTCCTATCATTCCCACTGTTTCACTAGCCATGTCAGTACTTCCAGCCAAAGGTCACCAGGATCACATCTGTAGTTGAACAAGTTGGATTTATTACTCATTTTCAGTGAGGGAGAACACACAGCTTGGAGAACCACATGGCACCTCAGTTAGAGGGTGGATCTGTGAAAGCCTACAGTACCACCTTGGGGAAAAGCAGTAGCCCAGGATTCTGTGGAAACATCCTGTAGCTCGGAGCCAGGCCCATGGCGCCCAACAGTGCGAGTGGTTTTGTTTGTTTATTTATTAAATTTATCAGAAATCAAACCTGTATCAAGCACTGTAACAATTCTGAATTGGTTAATTAATAAAAAAAAGAATATTAGATAGGACTAAGATCTGAGCTTCTGTTAGGTGATTTGGGGGTGGGTTTAAGGAAATGGGGCTTTGCTCTAGACTGGGTGCTGTCAAGAAGTGGGGGGTAATTCTGTGATTGGTTATCTTAATCTTATCTATAAGGAGAGAAGACTAGAGCGAGGTTAATGCTATAATTGGTAAAGCAGCAGCAGTCAGGGGAAAAAAAGGATGTTTGGTCATTTTTGTGGCTTGGACAATGTTCCTGTTTTTTTCTGTGTTGAGACACAACTAGGGAGTGGTCTTGTTTTTGCCTTGATCCATTATGGTCATGGAACAGACCTGTCTGATGTTGATGTTCTGTGAAATTGTTCACATTCAACATGAGAACAACACGCCCAAGCTGTGAGGGCCAGAACAGCTCCGTAGCAACAGCAAGGCCCAGCTAATAGTACCAGGCTAGTTACTGAATGTCAGGGACTACTTTTCTCTTTCTCCTTTAGAAAGTCTTGTGTGTTCAGTATCTCTGCTTGCCCTGTAGTTGCTTTGAGCCAGAGTGCTCCAAAATTTCCCT
>NW_006792881.1:1926637-1934503 GCF_000442215.2 Lipotes vexillifer | reverse complement strand
TTCCCTACATACTCAGTGTGTGCCCTGTTATGCCTCCATTCCCTCATCTGAATTGGGGAAGACAGCGTACCTACTTTACAGGGATTCTGTGAGAAGCAGTGCTAATATCTATATTAACATGCAAAGTTAATATAATTAGTGCCTAATATAGTTAGTAAGTGCTCAATAAACATTAACTTTTCTTTAGTGAGGGGGAGTTTGGTTTCTGTCCTCTCACGTCATTTTAAAAGAGTATGGTTTTAACGAATAGCATATAAAACTTTAAAATTTCTTTTCTCTTTTCTCAAACCAGCCCCTGTGCCCTTCACATTTCTGCCAACACTAAAAACAAACTTTTTCGTCCATCTCCCAGTTGTTTTGTATGTATGTACTGAATTTGGGAAGAAAGACCGCACTTACCAACCTTGAGTCCCTGCTTTGCAGTTGCAGCCCATTGTAGCCTTTTTTCCTCAGATTTTACCGTCAGTGTGTCTACTTTTATTCACCGTCAGTGTGTCTGTTCTGCTTTCCAGAATTTCCCCCTTCTGTCATCCTTCTGTCTCATTTTTTGTTTTACTGTATGACTCTTCTTCACAGTCATTTTATTACATGCTCATGTTCTTCCTAACTGGTTACCTAACTGGAATTCACATGGTTATGGGTCTTCATTGACCTTCCATACTGTTAGATATTGGGTTAAAGAAGATCATTTTTAAACCATAGTATAGGTAGTCATGGTACTGTGTCGGCTGAACTTGCACATATTGGAACAGTGTCCTTCTTTTGCGTGGCTTCATGGTAATTCGGTAACAAAGTGAGGGTATGGTTCCCATCATCATGGTGCAGTTCAAAGCAAGGACTTCTTGTAGTTTTTTTGCTTAAATGTTCAGATTTTAGATTCTGGTTGAGCTCTATAAATACCTATATATTCATATAATATAAAAGCTGTCATTTAGTTCTAGGAATTTTAATTCCTTATTTGCCCCTGATTAGTAACTTGGACTGACTATGTTAAAATTTAGAAGTGATGTCAGTATTTTGGGAAAGGGGAAAATGAGGAGTTCTCAACTTGAGCTAAACAGAATAAACGTAGGTAAAGGAAATATCTATAAAAAATTTCAGTCTTAGAGGTGATACAATTCAGAATAAAATTTTATTAGAAATACTGGAGGCTAGAGAGAGTTCTGAGAGGAAAAGAGTTGAAAAGGACTTCATAAAATAATCTGGAACTCAGCATATTACAAACTTGAATTTACCTGAGTTGTTTTGCATTATTCGGTCAATAGAAGGAATTCCAGTGCAGAGTCACTTATTTCATTAAGCTCAGATGTGTGGGAGTTGTGGAAAAGAAGGCAGTTCAAACAATCTTGAATCTATTTAGAGTTTTCCTACCCTGCTATCCCTGTAAGCCTGTTTTCCCTGAGAAATTCTCTTGCCTTGCCCTGTTGGTGGCAGGTACATGAAACACCTAGTAGAGTACTTGGCACACATGTTACCAGTAAACTAGCATCCGTGCCTTTCGCATTTCAGCCAACACTAGAACCAAATTCTTTAGCCTATCTCACTGTTGTTTTTATTTGGTGAGTACATTTCAAATAAGGTATTCTTGTGGATTTTTAATATAGTCTTTATTTTAAGGTATGATGAATGGGTGAAGGCTGACAGGATAATCTGGCCGTTGGACAAAGGTGGACCAAAGAAAAAACAGAAGAAAAAAGCTAAAGTATGTACATAGGTGCCATATCCTTTATGATGGGTACAGGAGTTATTCATATTGTATTTTCCATAAACGTTGTTTTCTCATTGTATAATCATCTTGAGTCTTTCAAAGTAATTGTGATTTTCTCTTCTACAACACAGAAGCTTAAAAAGTAAAAAATGTAAACACAGTACCTCGCTGTTTCAGGAAAGGTGAAAACCAGCGACCCCTAGGGCACAGACTTCAAACACAAAGGCCTATGAGGTTCCCTAGAAAAGGGGTGTAAAGTAGGACTGCGAGTGACAAAGAAGAGGTCAAGTTCCTCATCTAGAGAGAATGAAACTGACCACTCTGCTATGGGATGCAGACCCAGGGTTGCCAGATTTTAGGATTTTTCAAGACAACTGTATTTTTTAAAATGTGAAATCTAATTTTTAAATGCTGGAAGCTAATACTAAATTTTAAGACACACATTGGCCAGTTGTACCCTCATGCACGCCCACAATTTTCAGCCTTTGCTGTAGAGATGATGACGTATCTTTCTTTTCCTCAGGGAATAGTAAGAAACAAGGGGGAGAGCTGAGTAGTGTATAGCTCTCTAATGTACTGACTCTGACCTTCACAATATAATTGCAGTGTTACAAGTTGAAGTTGTAGAACATCATATTCATATAAGTACAAAAATATTTTAGAAAACGATTTAATTTTAATTTTTCCATAACTACAGATTAGGAGTTGACAAAACAAACCTTTCTGAGTTATAGTTTTCCTTGGAGAAGTAGACTGTTCATTTTTCATAGGCTGGTGCTTCTTGTACATTTTGTTGTTGTTACCCAGAACAAAGAAGACAGTGAAAAGGATGAAAAGAGGGATGAGGAGAGGCAGAAGTCAAAACGGGGACGACCTCCTTTAAAATCTACTCTTTCATCAAACATGCCATATGGTTTGTCTAAGACTCCAAACAGCGATGGAAAATCAGGTACCAGAAGTGCTCACATCAATATGCCAGACAGCTCACCTCTATCAAATGGAATGGAAGGTGCTCAATTCTGAGAATCACTGGTTTTTTAAAAATCAATGATAAAAATAATAAAACTTCAGTTTTGCGAGAGATTCATAGAAAGTCATCTAGGTTTTTTTTTTTTTTTTTTTTTTTAAGGAATCAATTTTATTTATTTATTTTTGGTTGCGTTGGATCTTTGTTGCTGTGTGTGGGCTTTCTCTAGTTGCGGCAAGCGGAGGCTACTCTTTGTTGCGGGGCGCGGGCTTCTCATTGCCGTGGCTTCTCGTTGTGGAGCACGGGCTCTAGGCATCTGGGCTTCAGTAGTTGTGGCTCGCGGGCTCTAGAGCGCAGGCTCAGTAGTTGTGGCGCACGGGCTTAGTTGCTTCATGGCATGTGGAATCTTCCCGGACCAGGGATCGAACCTGTGTCCCCTGCCTCGGCAGGCGGATTCTTAACCACTGCACCACCAGAAAAGTCCCTAAGCTTTTACTATATGATTTAAACTACAAAATTTGATTTGAAGAAAATGTTTATTTTGCTGTATCATATTTAAAATTTAGTGATGTTTTACTTAATTAGGAATAACTTGTTAATACCGTAGGAATATTCTTTTTTAAAATTATTTATTTATTTTTGGCTGCGTTGGGACTTCGTTGCTGTGCGCAGGCTTTCTCTAGTTGTGGCGAGCGGGGTCTACTCTTGGTTGCGGTCTACTCTTCGTTACAGTGCGCGGGCTTCTCATTGCGGTGGCGGTGGCTTCTCTTGTTGCGGAGCACGGACTCTAGGTGCGCGGGCTTCAGTAGTTGTGGCACGTGGGCTTAGTTGCTCCGTGGCATGTGGGATCTTCCTGGACCAGGGCTCGAACCCATGTCCCCTGTGTTGGCAGGCGGATTCTTAACCACTGCACCACCAGGGAATCCCCCCTAGGAATATTCTATTTTAACAGAGGGTGCGTTGACAAGCCATGCGTCCTCCTGTGTGCTGCACTGTCCTACAAAGCATGTGCCAGTGTCTCCTGTAATCTATTGCTGTTCACCTAGGATCTTTCAATAAAGTTGTGACTGTGTTGTTCAAAGACAGGACAAACTAATGTGGTAGAGACCATGTTTTGTGATGAATATAGGTGAACATATTTTATTCTGATTTTACCATTTTTCCCACTTTTCTACCTTTGTATATTTTTCCATGTAATTTAAGAAATGTCAAATTTAGAAAAACGTTCATATAAAACTTTCCCTCCCTTGAAGAAAAAAGCTTTTCTGAACCACAGTATTGCCGTGAGTCCACCACGTGGAGAAAACGGCATCTTTCCTCCTCTTTACTGCCATCTGCTGGAAGGTTGCCATAATACACAAATGCAAGATGTCCACAAAGTGGAAGATGCCCTCTTAGATGCATTGCCCACGTGCAGTGTACAGTCTACAGAACTATACATGGTCTTGCTAAACTACTTCATAAAAGTAAAAAATTACTTTTAAAAAAAATTTATTTATTTTGTTTATATTTATTTTTGGCTGCGTTGGGTCTTCGTTGCTGCGTGCAGGCTTTCCCTAGTTGCGGCGAGTGGGGGCTACTCTTCGTTGCGGTGTGTGGGCTTCTCATTGCGGTGGCTTCTCTTGTTGCGGAGCACTGGCTCTAGCTGCACGGACTTCAGTAGTTGCGGCACGTGGGGTCAGTAGTTGTGGCTCATGGGCTCTAGAGCGCAGGCTCAGTAGTTGTGGCGCACGGGCTTAGTAGCTCTGGGGCATGTGGGATCTCCCTGGACCAGGGCTCGAACACATGACCCCTGTATTGGCAGGTGGATTCTTAACCACTGCGCCACCAGGGAAGTCCCTACTTTTTTTTTACATGAGAAAAAATTCTAAATTCTGTATATGATAAAACCACATGGTAAAACTACACACCTTTTCACTTAAAAAGTACATTTAAACTTGCTTTTTTGCACTTCTTTAGAATATGAGCACCATGTGGGTAGAATTTTTGTATTTTACAACTTCTATACTGTCTTAGAACCCTAGTTAATATTTTAAAAATTTTCTGAGTTAAAGAGAATGATTTGAGGTAGCTGGCCTATACTTTCCTGTCTCTTAATCAGAGGAATATTTAAAGTTTTGAGAATTCAAGCTTCTCATTCTGTACATCTTTTCAGAATTAAGTAGAATATCATATTCCTTTCTAAGGACACAAAATGGGCATCTCATTTATTAATCAGTACCTTCTAGATCTCAGATAAAACCACTTAACATATTAACTTCATATCTCAGTACTAGTCCTTTGCTTTTTCTAGGGGTTACTGTAGCCTAAATACGATACTGGTAAAAATTGCAAAATAGCTCTTTTATAGAAATGAGACAGTAATATTTTCTGTGCAGTGTATTTTCACATGGAATTTGAGGTCTCCCCTCCCCCATTTTGGCACAAATGTATGATTTATTTTTTTTTAATTTATTTACCTTTGGCTGCGTGGGGTCTTCGTTGCTGTGCGTGGGCTGTCTCTAGTTGTGGTAAGCGGGGGCTACTCTTCATTTTGCTGTGTGGGCTTCTCATTGTGGTGGCTTCTCTTGTTGCGGAGCACAGGCTCTAGGTGCGCGGGCTTCAGTAGTTGTGGCGTGTGGGCTCAGTAGTTGTGGTGTGTGGGCTCTAGAGCACAGGCTCAGTAGTTGTGGTGCACAGGCTTAGTTGCTCTGCGGCATGTGGGATCTTTTCTGGACCAGGGCTTGAACCCATGTCCTCTGCATTGGCAGGCGGATTCTTAACCATTGTGTCACCAGGGAAGTCCTGATTTATTTTACATAAGAAATTTCTACAAGGAGGTATTCAGAGGTGCTTGATAAAGAGTTCTGTCTTCGGCAGAATTTTTATTATAAAATTGCGTTGGTAATTAAGATAGAAACCTTTGTAATACAGTATGTCCTCTTGCAGACTCCTGTTCATCTGACAGTGAAACAGAAGACCTTTTAGAAAAGAATTTGATGAATGAAGAACTTTCTCCGGATATTAAAGAAGAATTAGAAAAAAATGAAAGTTTAAGTGATGATAAACTAGATGAAGAAAATCCAAAGATTGCTGCACATATATTAAAAGAAAATGATAGGACTCAAATGCAGCCTTTAGAAACCTTGAAGTTAGAAGTTGGAGAGAATGAACAAATAGTACAGATTTTTGGAAATAAAGTGGAACAAGTAGAAGAAGTTAAGAAAGAGGCAGAAAAATCTCCTAAAGGAAAGGGAAGGCGAAGCAAGACAAAAGATCTTTCTTTAGAAATTATAAAGATTTCATCATTTAGCCAGGATGAAGCAGGAACTGAACCTCATATAGAAGCTCAGAGTATAGAATTTTCTTCATTAGACAGTAAAAACTTTTCTTCTGCTACAGAAGATGAAATTGACCAATGTGCAAAAGAAAAAAAGTTGAAACGGAAAATACTGGGACAGTCATCACCAGAGAAAAAAGTAAGAATTGAGAATGGAATGGAAATGACAAATAGTATTTCTCAAGAAAGGACCAGTGATTGTGTTGCATCTGACGGAATGAAAAACTTAAATTTTGAACAACACTTTGAAATAGAAAATGAAGGAATGCCATCATTAATAGCAGAGCCAAACCAATGCATTCAAGAATTGACTAAAGAAAAATTTGATAGTCCCGCTGAAGAAACTGTAAATACTCCGCTAAAAGAAGAAGAGGATGCAATGCCTCTGATTGGGCCGGAAACCCTGGTTTGCCATGAAGTAGATTTGGATGATTTGGATGAAAAGGAGAAGACCAGCACTGAGGATGTAGTAGTTGAAAGCTCTGAATCTAACTCTCTTGTTTCTATTCCACCTGCCCTACCTCCTGCAGTACAGCATAACTTTTCAGTGGCTTCACCACTTACTCTCAGCCAAGATGAGTCTCGAAGTATAAAAAGTGAGAGTGACATAACCATTGAGGTCGATAGTATTGCTGAAGAATCTCAAGAAGGGCTCTGTGAGAGGGAATCGGCAAATGGATTTGAAGCCAGCGTTGCCTCTGGTACCTGTAGTATAATTGTTCAAGAAAGAGAGAGCAGAGAGAAGGGTAAGGACTTCCTAGGGAGAAAATCAACCGTTACATTAAAACCAAAAACTAGTAAGCCAAGAGTTTTAGGAACTAATGATCTATCTGTTAAGTACCCTCCCTCCCTCCTTCCCTCCTTCCTTCCTTCCTTCCTTCCTTCTTTCCTTCTTTCCCCTCTCCCTCCCTCCCCTCCTTTTTTTTCTTTTTAATATACACGTAGAAATTCGTGTAGAGTAGATAGGTGAATGAATGTTCTTGCTCTTGATTTTTTTTTTTCTAATTCTCTCTTTTCACTTATTTCAGGTCAGAAAAGGCCAAGTGATGGAACTAGTGGATTATTGGCCAAAAAGCAGAAGCGAACCCCAAAGCGAACAAGTGCTGTAGCCAAAAATGAAAAGAATGGAGCAGGTTGGTACTTTTCAATGCTGGCTTTAGTGTGGTGTTAGTACTTTCAGCAGTTTGTTGGCTTGATCATTTGTGTCAGCTTAAAACTCAATTTGGTTTATTATGTTCTGAAAAGTAGCAATTTTTCCATTAGTTTTTAATCTGAAGGTGCTTGTCAGTTTTATTTAGAGCTGGGATAGCTGTGGTTATTTTTTATGCTTATTTCATTTGTATTTCTTATGTAAAGCAGTTTAATATTAGAGGAATACATTTGGGATTCTTGAACAAAAGAAAAAATAACATTTGCTCTGGTAATAAAAGCAGATTAAGTTTACATTTCTGAATGGAATGTTTTCCTTTAATCTAGAAAAACTGACTTTTAAATAGTAACGCAGTAAGTTTGAAATATGGGGAAATAAAATTCTTACTAAAACAAACAGGAAAATTAGTAAACCAGTAAGAATAGATTACATGAAAAACAGATTTCTGTACAATAAGGAGTAAAATTAAGTTGTAGAATATAGTAAATAGAAATAATCATGGTTGATTTTGACAAATTAAAATTTTACCTCCAAAGCATGCCTTCATACAAGTCTGAAAGGGAAATTCTAGATTACAGTAGATACATATTTCAAGGAAGGGGCATATAATTTATTTAAGATAAAAGGCATTTCAAAGAAAAACCTTTGAGCCATATTTCAAGTCCTCAATTACCAGATATGGCTAGTGGCTGGACAAGACAGGTCTAGAGTATAGAGAAAGA
>NW_006792881.1:1919331-1926627 GCF_000442215.2 Lipotes vexillifer | reverse complement strand
CAGGAATTACAAAGGGAAAATGAGAACTTTACAGTGGATGAGCTGGGCAGACATCACCTTAGTCAAATGAAGTGAACACCACCAGTAATGGGGACAAAGTGAAATGTACCACCTGACAGGATGCAATAAGAAGAACATAGCTGCACATCTGTAATATTCCTGTCAAAGATGTATAACCTGACTGTAATCATGAGGACCCATCAACAAATTCAAACTGAAGGATGTTCTATAAAATAACTGGCCTATGATTTTAAAAATTGTCAAGGTTATGAAAGTCAAAGAAAGAGGAACCGTTCCAGATTAAAGGAGATTTATGAGGTGTGATAACTAAATGCAGTATATAATTCTCACCTGGATCCTATTGCTGTAAAGAACATTATCAGGTCAAGTAGAGATACTTGTGTGGGATCTGAGGATTAGATGATAGTAATATATCTGTGTTAATTTCCTGATTTTGATGGTTGTATTATGGTTCTTTAGGAGTGTGGTGGTTTTTAAAACATATCCACAAATGTGTTGATACATTTCCCTTCAAGAGGCAAAGCCTAATCCCTTCCTCTTGAGTACGGGCTGAATTTAGTGACTCACTTCTAACTAATAAAGTGGATGTGATGGAGTATGTCTTCAGAGAATAGGTCATAAAAGGCACTGCAGATTCCTTCCTGCTCTCCCTTGGATCACTTGCTCTGGGGGAAGTTAGCTGCCATGGTGTGAGGTCACTCAAGCAGTGTATGGAGAGGCCCACGTGGTGAGGAACTGAGCATATCCTGCCAACAGCCAGCAAGGAACTGAGGCCTCCCAACACTCACTAACAGCCATGTGAGTGAGCCATCTTGGAGCATATCCTCCAGCTCCAGTCAAGTCTTCAGAGACCAGAATCTTGGCTAGAAGCTTGACTGCAGCCTCACAGGATTCCCTGAGCTGGACCACACAGCCAAGCTGTTCCCAGATTCCAACCCTCTGAAACCACGTGAGATACTAAACATTTGTGGTTTTAAACTGCTAAGTTTTGGGCTAATTTGTAGATAACTAATACAGGGAGAATGTTCTTATTTGTAAGAAGAGAACACTAAAGTATTCAAATATGGCAGGGCAACTTATCCTCAAATGGCAGGAAAACATTCTGTGGTAATTGTTCTTCTCTTTTTTGTAAGTTTGAAGAGTGTCTCAAAATAAAAAGTTAAAAAGATGAAAAAAGGAAAAAAAAAAAGGAGATGATCGTTTTTCTTTTTGGAAAGAATCTTTGGCTTAACTAAGGCAGTGAAAGAAGGAATGAATTAAGAGAATTGGGACATAAAATCACTAGTACTCAGTTATTATTAGTTAGATATGAGGAACTGGTTAACTGACATATAGCATATAGGAGTAGCAGCAGGCCGTTGGAAGAGTAATTTAGGGAATGTTGCTTTTAGAGATACCGCGTATTAGGAAAATAAGGCTCTGGAGCTTCGAAGAAAGTCTGTTTTTAGAAGATAGTTGTTGAAGGATTACAAGATGATAAAGCTGCTATGGCAGAGTTGTAAAATGAGAAGAAAAAGGACCAGAAGTGGAATTATGTGGCATATCCCTTTAAATGGGCCAGGAAGAGCAGAGTAGAAGCAGATTAGAGATAAATGAAAATCGGTAAACACTAGTTGGTTTGAATAAGAAAGACGTTTCAAATGTAATAGAATATTCAAGTAGGATTAAAATATATTCATTGAATTTGGTGAATAGTAAGTGTTTGGGGCCCTAACAAGAGCATCGGAAGGACACATGATTAGAAAGTATGGAAATAAGAATGACAAAGAATTTCTCTTTCATGAAATTTGACCCTAAAGAGAAGGAAAGAGGTGCCAGCTAAAGGGGGAGGCTTTCCTCTCCTTCCCTCCCTTTCTCTCTAAGGGTAGGAAAGCTTTAAGCATGTTCATAGACTCTGGAAAAAGAAGAAAGATAAAATGACATTGGGATATTTCAGAGGAACTGGGAATAAATGGTTTCAAGAGTATAGCTGAAGAGATTAGTTTGCCCAGAATTAAGTCTCCTCTTTTTGAGGCTCCAAAAGGGAGATAAGGACAGGTACAGTAGGGGAGGGGCTGGGAAAGTGAGTGTGTAACCCTCAACTTTCCCTTTTCAGTAGAAGGGAAGGTTGGCTGTTGAGAGTGAATAGTATGGAAGTAGGGTGTAGACTTTGAAAAAAAGAAAAAGTTGAGAGAAAATTCTAATTTGTTATTAAGTGAAAACCAAAAGCATCTTTAAATACACATTTGGTGAGGAGGGACGTAGACTTGCAAACAAATATCTGACACATTTTATATATTATACATATGTTAAAAGTTGGATGTGTATTTTATGCCTGTTCATGTGTATAGTTTGGGTTGGTCCCCTTTTGGTTGTTTTTATGTTTTGTTTTAAACATAAATGGGGCAATACTGTGCTTTTTGGGTTTTAACTTTATCATTTCACAATGTATTTTGGATATTTTACAATTTTTATTCTTAGGAACTCTAGCTTATTCTTTTTAACAACTTTAGCACAGTATTCAATAATACTGATATATAATTCTTAGCCATTTCCCTTTGGTGGGTATTTAGGTTATTTCCATCTTTTTATTGTTATAAAAGTTAGCACATTTGTGCATTTATTTCTTTAGGATACCGAAAAGTGTAATTACTGGGTCCGTTGCATTTTAATATTTGAGATTTTTAGCATTTATAACCTGAGTCAACTTTTTCTTATTATAGGACAAAGCAGTGATAGTGAAGATCTTCCTGTCCTAGACAATTCAAGTAAATGTACCCCAGTAAAGCATCTTAGTGTATCTAAGCCACAGAAGCTTGCACGATCTCCTGCAAGAATATCCCCTCACATCAAAGATGGAGAAAAAGATAAACAGAAAGAAAAACATCCAAATTCATCTCCTCGGACATATAAGTGGAGTTTTCAACTCAGTAAGAAACTTATAGAAAACTTCAATGTATATTACAAAGTGGTATATATTTTGAAATGTCAAAATAAGGAATAATGATTAGCAAATACATTTATTTAGGTATCTTAAATGTTGTCTTATTAATAATCACTACTTATTATCTTAAATACAAATCTGTGTCTTTTTATAATACTAACTTGATAAATATTGATTGGAGAAAGCTCTCCAGTTATGGAATGAGACATGTATGATTTATATAAACTGATGAAACCTAAACACCCTTTCTTGTATTGACAATTGGAAATAACTAATAAATGAGGAAAACATCAATATAAAGACACTATTTGGATAAATAACTACAATTATAGATCAGAGTTGCTGTACGTTGATGTTTCCTTGTGCTTTTCTGATTATTTCCATAATACATCATTAAGTAATACATGTTTAGTGGAATTTTGGGGATATATATAGAAATCTTATTCATGAATTTAATTAAGGTCTTCCATTTTTATAGAGCCTTATTTAGTGTACTGTTAGGTTTTAATAAACTAAAGCTTTTGTTGATTTATGAGTTGGACTTTAGATAGAACTGCCATCTTTTTTTCTCATAGAATTATTTTTAAATCCAGATTAACTTTTTTTCCTTTTTAGATGAATTAGATAACATGAACAGTACGGAGAGAATCTCTTTTCTCCAAGAAAAACTACAGGAAATCAGAAAGTATTATATGTCTTTGAAGTCTGAAGTTGCAACCATAGATAGGAGGAGAAAAAGATTAAAAAAGAAAGACAGAGAAGGTAATTTGATTATAATTTTTCTTCCCTCTATTTTTCAAATATATGTCCTATCATTTTAGAAGATTTAGGTTTGCCACTTCTTAATATAGTATATACTTATTGTTATCTTTAGATTCCTAGTGTTTTCTTCTTTGTTGCTATTGTTGAAGTGAGTCAACAACTGAATCAGAATGAGACTCTTGAAAGCGACTATGAACTGTTTTACAAAATGTATGATTTTACTAAATGTGGTGGGTTCTTAAGAAGAGCTTACTCCCTCTGAATTTCTCTCACTGCTCAACAAACATTTATTGGCTGCCTATTAACAGGCACTGTATTTTTCATTATGGGGTTCATCAAAATGAAGAGGGATATGGCTTATCCTCTAGGAGGTTATCTTGTTAGGATCATAAGTCATTTCCGAAGCAACTACTGTATAAGGTAGTTCAGCTTTACAACATTAATGCACACATACCATATGCCAGGCCCTTTTTGAGGTGGTGGGAGTACAGAGATGAATGAGATACAGACCTCGATCTCAAAGTCTTAACGTCTAGTGGAACTGTATGTTGAGGGCCCTGAGAGTGATATTAACAAGAACAGGAGTTGGTGGAAGGAGAGAGGACTTCGGAATAATCATGAGGAAAGAATAGCATCTGAACTAAACCTTAAAAATGTATAGCATTGACTTCTAGTTAAACATTGACATCTCATATCTACCCCAAGCCCAGGCCTCACTAAAATAATAGTAAAGAAAATTAAAAGCCCTATACCCACAAGGACGAGAGAATGGGACAGAAGACTGACTACGGTAGACAAGAAATGTCAGCAGCATATCTTTTGGAAGCTGAGAAGCAGATGGACTGTAACTGTCCTAGCAGATGACAGAATGCTAAACACCTAAGCTTGTTTATCCTTCTAGCCGGGCAAAACAATGAGAAGCAAGCTAATTCATACTACATCACCCCAGAAAAGTTCTGAGGACAGTGTGAGGTGTGAGGATGAAAACTGGAGATGGTTTGAAAAAGGAAGGAGAAATTGGATCCTTTCATCCCACCCTCTGAAGCAAACTACTTTTTCCCCTAACTCCAGCAGAAAATAGGAGATTAAGTTATTGGAGGCTGAGAGGGATCAACAAGCTTATAGAAAGACCCAGGGGACACCAGCCATAGCTGAAGGTGAGGGTTAAGTGCTAAACCAAAAATAATGAGCTTGAGTGAAAGTTTTCAGTACTAAGTGATGAGACTTCTGTCCCTTTTCCAACCAACGATCTCATCTTCTTGTCTCTCTGAAAGCTGGTAACCAAGCTTATGCTCATTCCTGGAAGGAGACTGAAAGACTTCTCTGGAGAAACTGGTCAGCCCAAGGGAAGTGATCTAACATAGATATCAGCATTTGGAGGTTCCTGAACCAAAAAGCAAAATCCTTACAAATCACTGTGTGTGCACTGCCCAACATTTAAAAGCCCGGCGGCCTCATGTATAGCCTCCAGTTAGCTTTTTAATGCTCCCCCTTAAATATGGAAGCCACAAGACCAGATGTTTGAGGAAAGCCTTTACATAAAGACAGAAACCAAAATATTCAATAGAAAAAAGTAACTTGGACAATGTGCCATATAAAAACAACAAACTGTAATTAATATCCAGAGTTACAGGAAAGATATTGCAGTCTTGAAACAAGAATATGATACTATCAATGAATTCATCTCTTAAAAATTAAAAATATGATATTTGGAATAAAAAATAAATAAATAGAAGGGTAAGATAGCAAGGCTAAAGAAATCCCAGTAAAATATCAAAAAGATAATAGGAGAGAATAACTAAGAGAAATATAGGATCTGGCTGGGACAACCAACTTCTGAATCATAGGATTTCTAGAAAGAGAACACTGAATCAACATAGGAGGAAGTTGTGATCAAAGAAATAAGAAAAACTTCCAGAACTGAAGGAGATGGGTTAGAAAATTGAAAGCACTCCCTGCGACCTCTATAAAGAATGGAGGAAAAAATCACAGCAAAGCACATTATGAAATTTCAGAACCCTGTGGATAGAGGTAAGGTTCCAAAAGCTTACCATATAAAGGTATATACAAAAAACTGGGTCTCAGAACAGCATCAGATTTCTCATGTCAGATTTCTCAATGGTGACATTAAAAACTAGAAGCCAAGCTATTAAGATAACATGACATCCAGCAAACAAGGAATCCCACATAGGAAAACAGTAAGGAAAATCTCAAGGTGATGGCACATGGAAGCCCTAGAATGATCACTACATAATAGGCCTACAAAGCAACTATTTCAGGAATAGGATGGAACAGGAGGGGAGGGCTCTAGGAGGGATGTCCCTTTAAGAAAAAAAACAGTAAATTATCTGATAGGCTTGTCCATCTTGAGAGAGGTTTTCTATCTATGGCAGAGAGTTAGGGGATGAATTACTAATAAAATGGCCTGTGTCATATGTGGTCTTGAATCTTCTCCAAGTCCAGCAGTTTTCAATTCCTGGAAATATGATGGAGCAAAAGGAAAGAGATCGACCTTCCGTGTTTGTCCTTCTCTTTTTCTTTTTTTTTTTTTTTTTTTTTTTTTTTTTTTTTTTGCAGTACGCGGGCCTCTCACTGTCGTGGCCTCTCCCGTTGTGGAGCACAGGCTCCTGTGCTCCGGACGTGCAGGCTCAGTGGCCATGGTTCAGGGACCCAGCCGCTCCGCGGCATGTGGGATCTTCCCAGACTGGGGCACGAACCCGTGTCCCTTGCATCGGCAGGTGGACTCTCAACCACTGTGCCACCAGGGAAGCCCCTGTCCTTTTCTTTAAAAACTGTAAATAGCAAGAAGTCTTAACAGCATTTTTAAACACAGAAAGAAGAACAAATTAACAAATTGAGCTTTTCTTCGGAGAACCTTCAACGGCTTTGAGTTTCCTAAAGGTCATATAAGTTCAGACAACTAAAAAGATGATTTTCTTATAGTCTTCTTCCCTTTTTTGTTTTCTTAATTTTTTGTGTGTGAAGTGAGTTATTAAAGTGAAACATTGAGTGACTTCTAGCACACATACTAGAATTTGTAGTAATGGTTACATGTCATTTTGGCAGCACACACATTGAGGAATGTATACTTAAACAAAAATTAAGACTTTAAGTAAAATAGGAATAATTGGGCAAAGATTAGCAGGAGATAGGAGGGCCCTACAAAGAAAAAAGTAAAAACTAAAAAATGACAGAGCACCTGATGCATAGAGTAATGATCTTTAATCCAAGCTCCATGCTCCTGGAGAGTTTTGTTAAAGTCATTTGAAGACTTTTTCTAATCACTCACCCACATTTCCATCCTGATCCCATGATTCTGATACCTGACTTAGATTACTGCTTCTTGCTTATGAGAGTTTTGTGTCCATCGGGTATATTGGGACAGGATAAAGATAGGAAGCAAATGGTTAGCTGGTTAAAAGAAATTCTCTAGGATAAGTGAATTCTTTTATGGTCCTGTAACCCAGAGATAAAGCAGGAATTTGCTATAGTGAAAATTTATCTCAGGTTGATCTCGTTTCTGATTTGGGACAAGGTGAGTTTCTTTCAGGGATCTTTCAAGTAGGGATTTAGGATTTTTTTTTTTTTTT
>NW_006792881.1:1897348-1919321 GCF_000442215.2 Lipotes vexillifer | reverse complement strand
TTTTTTTTGCGGTACGCGGGCCTCTCACCGTTGTGGCCTCTCCCGTTGTGGAGCACAGGCTCTTGACGCGCAGGCTCACGGGCCCAGCCGCTCCGCAGCATGTGGGATCTTCCCGGACCGGGGCACGAACCCGTGTCCCCTGCATCAGCAGGCAGACTCTCAACCACTGCGCCAGCAGGGAAGCCCGGGATTTAAGATTTTATATCTCTTTAGTCTTCACATTTTCTGGTGCCTTTTTTGAACTGAGTTACTTAAGTGATGAGAGACTGATTCCACTCAGTTGAACCAAACAAAATTTTTGCTGACAAAATGTTGTTATTCCTTCATGCACCATTTAAGAGGACTATAATTGAAGTGAATAATGTTAAGAAATTTATTTTTGATTTGCCGGTGGCTGGGTATCTTTGTGTGATAGTTGTCAGGTCTAATGTAGCTTCTTTGATCCTACAGTGTCTCATGCAGGAGCCTCCATGTCATCTGCTTCATCAGACACTGGAATGAGTCCCTCCTCATCATCTCCCCCACAGAACGTACTTGCTGTAGAATGCAGGTGATAAATGTTTTCTCTGCCTTCCCAGCAGTTTGCTGCCAAGGACATAAATCCCAAATCCCTGAAATACAACCACAGAAAGCACTCAACTGGTTTGACATTGCTAAGTATATCCTGTACACTTTTCCAGGCTGGATTGTATCTATTCCCTTCTCTTTTCTTTTTTTTTCTGTTGCAAGAAAAATAAGCTGATTAATAACTGAAGTTTAGGCAGCCTGCCATATTTGTCATAATTTTTTTTAATTTTTTTTTCGTTTTTTTGTGAAGATAGAAAAAGGGCACTTAGCAAATTTGAATTTGTATAATAAAGCTTTCAGATGTTATAGAAATCATAGACAAGCAGGTGCACATGATAAACATCAAAATATCCAGCTAAATAGTTACTGCTGCACTTTCACTGAGATGTATTTGAACACTTGGTGAGTAGGGGGTTTATGTTGTGTTTTTTTTATTGTTGTTGTTGGTTTTCTTTTTTTTTTTCTTTTTTTTTTTTTTGTGGAAGCACTTGCTATTTAGAACTGCCAAAGTATATGTTCAGCAGTGTGCCCAGGTTTAAGGTGTAAATGGGACAAAATAAATTGTGAAAGGAAGTGTAGTTGACTGAAAACTACAGTTGTAATAAGTCTTCCACTTTTTATAGGATTTTTGAGCACACAATTATGCAAATATTTTAATGTTTATTAATGTTTACAGTGGAATTGTGAATAAGTTTTCAGTGGACTATCTTATCCCTTGACAAAAATATTTTGTCTTTTTTCTATGTAATTTCAGAGTTTTTATTTTGTTACAAAAAGACAAAAATGAAATATATAACAACAATGAAGTTATTTAACAAGATTTCTAAAGCTGAAAATTTTGTGTAAAATAAGGTATTATCTTGCAACTTGTTAAATATATTTATTCAGACATTGGATGTTGTATTTTTATGTATTTTTTAAAATATTAATAAAATTGAAAAAAAGAAAATTCTAGGTTAATTCACTCTTCGAATGACAGTAGCTCTCAGCTGTCCCTTTTACAGGAGGTTGCATCCAGCGGCTTTGCCTGTACTGAAGGGAGTCTGTCTCAGTCCTTCAAACAGTGTAGAACTATAAATGGGCATCTGGATCATTAAAGTATGTCCTTGTTTAGAAACTTTGGCAGTCCTAGTACTTAAACTGTTTTGAGGATCAAATTTTTGGTTGCCCTTAAGATATTTTGTCACAGTTTTTATGTTTGCTATACTGCCGAATAAATTTATATCTCCCAAAGTTGAGATGCAACAACTAAGTAAAGCAATTATGTATGCTTTGTTTGTGAATTGTTTCACAGACTGATACATTTTGTAAATAATTCTTCCAAAACCATGTATTTAAAGCAGTTTTGCCATATACATTATGTAAAAAGGTGATTTTTTAAAATCAGTTTTTAAATTCATGTTTGTACATTGAAAGGGTTTTTTTTAAACCTTCTTTCCTGTGTTTAATATGCGTAGAGTAATAACCTAGATGCTCTAGACTGTATATCAGGATCTGATTTACAAGAACAGAGTCAGAGCCAAACACTAGTGATGGCATAGCATTAATGAAATCGTTTCTTAATTTCATTTTACCACATTGTGAACTTGTGATTCAGATTCCTTCCATTTTCGCAGAGAATTAAAAACAAAAACGTACTCTTGTAAAATGCACTTTTCTGTCTTTTCTTTGCAAAGCAGAAGTATTTCAATGTAAAATAAAAATGGAGCTCAGTGGGCAGTATTAATAAAGGCCATGTTTTAAACATAGGCTTTATATTTTTAGTTTTCATTTAAGTGATTGTTTTTTCCCCCTAAGTGCCAATAACTCACAGTTGGAAACCCAGACTTCATAAAACAAAGCATATTCAATATATTCTTCAGTCTCTACAATTAAATATTTCTAGTACTTAATTATAAAAATTTTAAAAGTGTGTCATTCAAATACAGTTGGAACTAGGAGGCAACTTTAGATTCATACATTAGATATTTTAATGATGTATCAGCTTGAATATTGTCCTTTCTAATCAATATAAATCTGGTAATGATGTACTGGGATCTTGCTACAGAGAGTAAAATTATAAATTCATTGAATGGGTATATGGACACTTAAAATCCTTTTATTTTGGGGGGCTGGAAAGGATTATGAAAGTTACTGAATTTTGTAAGAATATTGACTAGGTATTAAATTCAAATATTGACCATATTTTGAGATTAGCTAAATTTTGAGTAGATAGCTCTTGCATATGACTAAAAAAATAAAAATATACTCTTTAGTATCTAAAATGGAAGGTGCTATCTATAAAATCAAGTTATTTGAAGATTATGGAGATTTCTGTTTTAATATTCCATGTGTGCTTTTATTATTGTTTATGTTAAATTTCTAGTTTTCCTGCCCTTCACTAAGAAAGATGTTCGTATCTAGCACATATATGCTATGTCTTCTACGAAATTGCTTTTAATTGGAAATCTTTATGCATCATGCTATTAATTTGCTTATATACCTTTCTTATATGCCCTGTAGTATAACATAGCTATCAACATTGTGAAAGCATTTGAAGCTATATTCAACCACACATTTTAGAATTCAGTCATCAAAAATTTATGAATTTTTGATCATAAAAAATTTATTGGGTATCTTTGATGTGCCAGGTATTGTGCTAAGGCTCAGGAGACCTAACAGTAAACATGACAGAAAAAAGTCCCTGTATTTGTGGACTGCATAATCTAAAGAGTTATATGTTAAACAATTATCCCATGTAATTCTTTTTTAAATTAATTAATTAATTAATTTTTGGCTGCATTGGGTCTTCATTGCTGCGTGCGGGCTTTCTCTAGTTGCGGTAAGCAGGGGCTACTCTTTGTTGCCGTGCATAGGCTTCTCGTGGTGGCTTCTCTTGTTGCGAAGCATGGGCTCTAGGCGCACGGGCTTCAGTAGTTGTGGCGCACAGGCTCAGTAGTTGTGGCTCACAGGCTCTAGAGCGCAGGCTAAGTAGTTGTGGCACATGGGCTTAGTTGCTCTGCGGCACGTGGGATCTTCCTGGACCAGGGCTCAAACCCGTGTCCCCTGTATTGGCAGGCGGTTTCTTAACCACTGCGCCACCAGGGAAGCCCCCATGTAATTCTTAACTGCAGGTGTGATTAACATATGAAGTTATGGTGTGCCATGAGAAAATGATACAGAGCCCAACTAGTTTGAAGGCAAAGATGGTCTGCGAAGACTTTGCAGAGAAAGCAACAGTAAAACTGGGCCCCAGTGGGGATTATAAATTGGTTAGACAAATGGGAGGAGCGATATGGTGAGTAAAATGCTCAGGCACATTGAGGAGGAGAAATTGGTGGTAAGAGAACAGACCTGAGGCAGGAGAAGCAGGAGCCAGGTAAAGCAGAGTTATTCAGGCATTGCCTAAATCTTACTATACGTGCCGACCTCGGCCTCTTGCTCCTTCTGTCCCCCCACCCCCCGTCCCTACTTACCCAGAGCCATTTCAAGAGCCACTTTTCCAGGAAGCTTTTGCTGACTTCTTACCACCCCCCAGAATATCACACTCTTTTATGCTCTAATAGCATTTTCAATCTGTATTATTTTACTTGACAACTCACCTTGTATTGAATATATTGCATTTACTTATGCCTGTGTCTTTCTACACTACTAGATGTTTAGCTCCCTAAGTACTCCTCAGTCATAGGGGTATCCCACAAAGTGCCTGGTCCGGCATCTAACGTATAGTAAGATGGTCAAAAGCTATGTTTGCTTAAATTGAGAAAAATTACTTTTGAATTGCCATTGTATTTTTACCAGTGATCCTTATGCACAAAGTCAGACATTTAAAAGTTGTCTTTGGTGTTCTTTTCATAAAGTGATTTAAAAGTATCATTTGAAAAATGTAAAACTTGTTGAACAGTCTAATCCCCAACTTAAAATATTCTTAAGCTGATGAGTTCTTTTCCCTCCTCTCCTTGTTTCTTCTTCCCTTCCCTCTTCCATTGCTGTCATGCAGTTACAGACAGACTTTTGTTCCATTACAGGAAGACTACAGTATGTGATAGCATTCATCATTAGTGAAGGTTGTATGACTCTTAAAGTGGAGTTTGCAGTAATAGGGAATTTCTAACAAATACATACTTGGTGTTTTCAGCATATAAATATTTTTTTAGTCCTTCACATTTACTAACAAAATCAAATGTTGTTTTCCATATTGAGAAGGACAACAAAACCTTTTTATTCATAGAGACCCATTATATCTTTTTAAACAGAATAAGAAGGGCAGTGTTTATAATTTTGGAATTTGTAGTTAAAATAATTATGAAGCCATCTTCATTTTGTAATCTATATCATGCAAAATTCATTTTAAAAAGTTCTACTTTTGAAAAACTTAAGGAACTTCCATGTAAATATAATAAATGATTGCTCTTCACAGGTAATTGGATTTCTTCTCAAGGCAATCTGATTCAAGAGTCTCACCAGTTTAGGGTTGCCAGATTTAGCAAATAAAAATACAGGATACCCAGTTAAATTTGAATTTTAGTCAAACAACAAATAATTTTTTAGTATAAGTATGTCTCATGTAAAAATTGTTATTTATCTGAAATTCAAATTTAACTGGGCATCCTATATTTTATCTGCAAATCCCACAACTAGTTCCTTTACTGTTATATTCCAGTACATGTTATCCTCTAGAGAACCTTGGTCTCTGATGGAGGATAATAAACTGCTGAAGTTTCCCTTGGTTTCCAACGATGAATGGTCCTGGGAAGTCCGTTAAGTGATTTCTAGAATTAACCATTTCTGTGATGCAGTCATTATCTCCACAATTGGCCCTATAATAGCTAAGCTTTAACAAGATAGTTGTGAACACAGATTTTACTGGTAGTGTTCCTTTGATGGGGCACCTTTCCCACCAGTTGCTAACTGCTCTCAGAAATTCTCTTTGATCCTTATCCAAACCTACTCTTAAATAAAAACGTAAACTAAATCTGACTGCATTAAAATTAAAAACTTCTCTATGACAAGACATTTAATAATTATGAATAGAGCCACTGTAAAATATTCGTCTCTTGGGTAAACACCTAGGAGTAACTTTTGTATGACCGTACCATTTTGCATCCCCACCAGCAACACACAAGAGTTCCAGCTGCACTATGTCCTTGTCAGCGCTGGATATTGTCAGATGTTTTTGTTTTTTAGCAGTTCTAACAGTTGTGATATTTAGAAGGGTCAAGTGATTTGCCCATGTTCAAACAGTTAGCTAAGTTATAAATGACTGCTTATAAATCCTACTGAGCAGAATCCCAGACCCTGTAAGTTCTCCTTAACCATACCAAGTGTTGGGGAGGATGCAGAAGAACTAGAACTCTCTTACCCAGCTGGTGAGAATACTAAATGGTACAAATACTTTGGAAAATTTTTGGCAATTTGTTAAAAATTCAAACATATGACCTAGCCATTCCACTCCTAGATATTTAGCCAAGAGAAATGAAAGCATGTCCACATATAGCAACTTCATTAATAACAAATACTTAAAACAATCCAAATGCCCATCCACTGGTGAATGGATTAATAAATTATTGCATATCCATACAGTGGAATACAACCCAGCAGTAAAAAGGAACAGATGATACAGGCAGCAAATTCGATGAATCTCAAAATAATTATGCTGAGTGAAAGAAGCCAGTCAAAAAAGAGTACACACTTTGACTGCATTTATATAAAATTATAGAAAATACACATTAGAGTGACAGCAAGTCATTGGGTTCTTGGAAAGTTTGTGGGGGTCATGGCGTGGGTGACCTGGGAGGGAGAGATTACACAGGGGCCAAGGAAACATCTGGGGGTGACGGTTGTGTTCATTATTTTGGTTGTTGTGATAATGGTTTCATGGGTGTACACATATGTGAAAATTAATGGAAGTGTATACTTTAAATGTGTGCAGATTGAATGTAAAGGAAAACAATCTTCTAAAACAAAAAAGCATAGGGAACATGCAAACCCAAAGTCACTGTGGTTGGCTAGTACAAAACTCAAGTTTAATCAAGTCAGTGATGTTTTTTTAGCCTGGGGAAAGCAAGGAGAGATTTGTGCTTTTTCCCCACCTGCATATGTTATGACCCTTTTGAGCTTCCTTCATCTGACCAGAAATCTTAAGATCTTCCTGCTAACATAGGTAAAATAGACCCAGTATATTATTTTTCAGTGTTGAGTATAAATAGAAATCCTATTTTTCATAATTTACCGAAGCTAATTTATGTAACCTTTTCCTCTAATTTCTGTACATTTCTCAAATACCTTTTTGAAACACTGATGCTATTAAATTGAATATTTTACTGTAACTTTAAATAGTCACTCTTAAATTAGATTTTATGTGACCTTCATTTCTTGTTACTAGAGTTTATACTGTTTCATCCTGTTTAAGTTGCTAGTTTAATATCCCAAGATTCCTGCCTTATAGTTTTATTATACTTTCTCTGATTCACTGTGCCCTCAGCCTCCATCTGTTTTCTTCATTGTTTCAAGGTTCCTTCTCTCCTCAGTGCCAGTCACCTGCCTCACCTCCGTTTAGCCTTCTCTTGGAACACATCCTCAAGAATTTAACCTGGCCTCTGGCAATTTTGCTGATTTATATCTTACTAGCCCTAAATAATTGACCTAAGAGAGAAGGAAATGGTTAATGTCTAAAAGAGAGTAATAATATTAAAAGGACTTTACATGCAGAAATCAGTGTGTTTTTTTTTTTTTTTTTTTTTTTTTTTATTCATTGGATCAGTAGAGTGCTTTCATACCATATACTGCTCTGGTAGAGTAGGATTTTAGCACAATGGACTGAGTTTGCCAATAATAGACTTCAAAAATAAAGAACTATCTTTAAAATTGATAAGCCTGTAGCCAGGCTGATTAGGAAAGGAAATAGAGGAGACACAAATTACCAATGTCAGGAATGAGAAAGGTGGCATCACTGCAGATTGTATCTATAGCTATTATAGGGATAATAAAGGAATACTATGAACATCTCTATGCTAATAAATTCAACAACTCAGATGAAATAGAAAAATTCATTGAAAGACACAAATTTCCTAAATTTACTCAAGAATAAATATATAACCTGATTAACCCTGTATCTGTTATCAAATGGAATTAATGTTAAAAAACCTTCCCAGAAAGTAAACTCAAGGTCCAGCTTCACCGTGAATTCTACCAAACATTTAAGGAATACATAATACTAATACTAATTTAAGGAAGACATAATACTAATTTCATCACACTCTTCCAAAAAATTGAAGATGAAGGAATGCTGCCAATTCACTCTATGAGGCCAGCTTTACTCTGACACCAAAACCAGATATTGCAAGGAAGGAAAACTAAAGACCAATATCCTTAATGAGTATGTATGCAAAAATTCTAAACAAAGTTTTAGCAAATAAAATCCAACAACATATTAAACGGATAATACAACATGGGCCAAGTAGGGTTTATCTCAGGAATGTAGGGTTGGTTTGATATTCAAAAATCAATATAATTCAGCTTATTAACAAATTAAAAAAGAAAAACCATCAGATGCAGAAAAGGCATTTGACAAAACCCAACATCCGTTCCTGAGAAAAAAGCTCAACAAACTGGGAATAGAAGGCAACTTCCTCAACCTGATAAAGGACATCTGTGAAAAACCTACAGTTAACATCATACTTGATGATGAAAGACTGAATTATTTTCCCCAAGATTAGGAGTATGACAGGGAGAGCCACTCTCACTACTTCTATTTAACACTGTATCGGAGGTTCTTTTAAAGCATTCAAGAAAAAAGAAATCAGAGGCATTCAAACTCGTGAGTTTAGCAAGAATGTAGGATGCAAGATTATAAAAATCAATTGTATTTCTATGTACTAGCAATAATCAGAAATTGAAATTTTAAAAATATCATTTACAATAGCATAAAAACATGTTACAATGAATCTGACAAAGGATGGAAAGACCTAAACTGAAAACTACAAAGAATTGCTGAGATAAAATAGAGACAATCTTGGCTTCCCTGGTGGCGCAGTGGTTGAGAGTCCACCTGCTGATGCAGGGGACACGGGTTCGTGCCACGGTCCGGAAAGATCCCACATGCTGCAGAGCGGCTAGGCCTGTGAGCCATGGCTGCTGAGCCTGCGCGTCTGGAGCTTGTGCTGCGCAACGGGAGAGGCCACAACAGTGAGAGGCCCACGTACCTCAAAAAAAAAAAAAAAAAATAGAGACAATCTATGAGGACATGTACCTTGTTCATGGGTCATAAAACCTAATATTGTTAGGAATTTTTTTGCTTCTCAAATTTAATGTAATCCCAATCAAAACACCAGGAGGCTTTTTTGTAGAAATTGATAAGCTAATTACTAAATTCATATGGAAATGAAAAAGACCTAGAATAGCCAAATCATCTTGAATAAGACCTAAGTTGGAGGCCTAATGCTACCTGATTTCAATAATTATTATAAAGCTATAGTAATCAAAATGTTGTTTTGGAACAAAACAGGGAGTCCAGACCCATAGAACAGAATAGAGAGTCTGGACTCATGGAACAGAAAAGAGAGTCCAGAAATAAGCCTCCCATGTATGGACAATTGATTTTTCATAAAGGTGCAAAGACAATATAATGAAGAAAGGACGGTCTTGTTAAAGAATGGTGCTGGAACAATTGAGTTGGACATCCATATGAAGAAAAAATGAACTTGGACCCATACCTCACACCATATACAAAAACTCAGAATGGATTACAAAACCTAAAACCATAACATTTTAAAAAAGAAATCAGGAGAAAATCTTTGCGACCTTGTGCGCAACTGGGTTAGGTAAAGACTTCTTAGATACAAGACCAAAAGCAAAATCCATAAAGGAATAATTTATTAAATTTGACTTCATTAAATTTTGAAACTTTGGCTCTTGAAAAGACATTGTTAAATGAATAAAAAGACAAGAAACAAACTGGGAGAAAATACTTGCAAAGCATTTATCAGATAAGGGACTTATATCCAGACTATGTAAAGAACTCCAAAAACTCAAGAGTAGAGAGTAAACAATGCAATTAAAAAAAAAAGAAAGACTAAATATTTGAACACACACTTCTCCAAAGAAGATACATGAATGTCAAAGAAGTACATACAAATGGTGTTCATCAAGAGAATGAGAAGGCAAGCTATAGACTGGAGAAAATATTTGCAAAAGACATACTTGCTAAAGGACTATGTCTTAGTCTGTTTGGACTGCTATAACAAAAATATCATAAACTGGGTGGCTTATAAACAAATAACTTATTTCCTATAGTTCCAGAGGCTAGGGATTCTAAGATCAAGGTGCCAGCATGGTCCAGTGAGGGCCTTCTGGAGTAGAAAGGGATGGGTTGTTCTGTGGGGCCTCTTTTATAAGGGCACTAATCCCAATCTTGAGAGCTCCATCCTCATGACCTAATCACCTCCCAAAAGCCCCACCTCCTAATACCATCATTAGGGATTAGGATTTTAACATAAGAATTTTGGGTGGACACAAACATTCAAGTCATAGCAGACTTATCCAAAATAAACAAAGAACTCTTAAAACTGAACAATAAGAAAATGAACAACCAGATTTGAAAATGTGCTGAGGCCCTTAACAGACACAATCATCGAAGAAAATAAACAGATGGCAAATAAGCACATGAAAAGATGCTCCACATTATATGTCATCATGGAAATGCAAATTAAAATAATGAGATATATGACTACACATCTAATTAGAATGCAAAAATTCAACATGCTGACAATACCAAGTGTTGACAAGAATGTGGAACAAGGGGAACTCTCATTCATTGCTGGTGGGAATGCAAAATGGTACAGCCACTTTGGAAGACAGTTTGGCAGTTTCTTACAAACCTAAACATACTCCTACATATGATCCAGCAATCCTGCTTCTTAGTATATACTGAAATGGGTTGAAAACATGTCCACACAAAAACCTGCCCAGATGTTAATAGCAGCTTTATTCATAATTGCCAAAACTTGGAGGCTTCCAAGTCCTTTAGTAAGTGAATGAATGAACTGTGGTACATCCAGACAATGGAGTATCATTCAGCACTAACAGAAATGTGCTATCAAGCCATGAAAAGACATGGAAAAGGCTAAGTACTATATGGTTCTAAGTATATGACATTCTGTAAAAGGCAAAACTATGGAGTCAGTAAAAAAAAATAATGCTTGCCAGGGGTTGGGGAGAGAGGGATGAACAGGTGGAGTGAAGAGGATTTTAGGGCAGTGAAACTATTCTGCATGATACTATAAGGATGGATACATGTTATTATACCTTTGTCAAATCATTATACATTTGTACAACACCAAGGGTGAACCGTAAAGTAAACTGTAGACTTTGGGTGATAATGATGTGCACGTAGGTTCATTGATTATAACTAATGTGCCACTCTAATGTGGGAGGGAGGAGTTTGTGCTTGTGTGGGTTCAGGGGGTATATGGGAACCCTCTGTACTTTTCAATCAATTTTCCTGTGAATCTAAAACTTCTCTAAAAAAATAAAGTCTATTTTTAAAAAGTGTCAATATCATTAGGCATTAGGGAAATACAAGATAAAACCACAGTGAGAATCCACTACCTGCCTATTATGTTAAAATTTAAAAAGGTTGACCATACCAACTGTTGGCAACAATATGGAGGAACTGGAACTCTCATATACTGGTGTAGCCATTTGGAAAAATGTTTGGCAGTTTCTTAAAAAACAGACTCCTACCATATGATCCAGCCATTTCACCTTTAGGTATTCTTAAGAGAACAGGAAAGATGTGTCATATAAAGACTTGTATACAATTGCTTATAGCAGCTTTATTTGTTTTGTTTTCTTAATCCTTTTCATTTTATTTTTGTAAGCGCTAGTCTTTTTTTTTTTCTTCTCTTTTTAAATTTTGGCCATACCACACAGCTTGCAGGATCTCAGTTCCCTGACCAGAGATTAAACCTGGGCCACGGCAGTGAAAGCCCGGAATCCTAACCACTAGACAACCAGGGAACTCCCTCAGCTTTATTTGTAATAGCCCAAAACTGGAAATAATCCAAATGTCCATCAACAGATGAATGGTTAAACAAATTGTAGTATATCCATAAAATCAAAACTATTTACCAATAAAAATGAACTACTGATAAAACAACATGGATAATCATGCTGATTGAAAGAAGCCAGACAATAAAACAGTACACATTGTATGATTCCATTTAGAGTCGATTCTGGAGAAACATGGGTTTGAATTGCCTGGGTCCACTTACACATATTTTTCTCAATAGTAAATGCTATAGTACTACACAATCTGAGGTTGGTTGAATCTGAGGATGTGAAACTACGCATACAGAGGGCAGACTGTAAGTTATACAATTTTTGACTGCGCAGAGAATTGGCACTCCTAACCCCCCCACTTTGTTCAAGGGTCAAGTGTATATAATAATCTAGAGAATGCAAACTATAGTGACAAAGCAGAGGATGGTGGGGGAGGCAGGGAAGGATAAGTGGAAGAACGGATTAAAAAAAGGGGCCAAGGGGCTTCCCTGGTGGCGCAGTGGTTGAGAGTCCGCCTGCCGATGCAGGGGACACGGGTTCGTGCCCTGGTCCGGGAAGATCTCACATGCGGTGGAGCGGCTGTGCCCGTGAGCCTTGGCCGCTGAGCCTGCGTGTCCGGAGCCTGTTGCTCCGCAACGGGGAGAGGCCACAACAGTGAGAGGCCCGCGTACCGCAAAAAAAAAAAAAAAAAAAAAAAAAGGGGGGCCAAGGAAACTTTTGGGGATGATGGATATGATTATTATTTTGATTTTGGTAATGGTTGAATGGATGTATACATATGTCAAAATGCATCAAATTGTACATTTTATTTTTTTAATATTTATTTGGCTGCGCTGGGTCTTAGTTGCAGCATGTGGGATCTTTAGTTGTGGCTTGTGAACTCTTAGTTGTGGCATGTGGGATCTAGTTACTGGACCAGGGATCGAACCCAGACCCCCCTGCATTGGGAGTGCAGAGTCTTAGCCACTGGACCACCAGGGAAGTCCCAAATTGTGCACTTTAAATATATGGAATTTACTGTATACCAATTATAACCTCAATAACGCTGTTTAAAAGAAAGAAAGCGATCATCCATCATAGAACAATTATTAATGCTATCTCAATTTTGAAAAAGCTTTACTGGAATTCTTTTTTTTTTGACTGCATTGGGTCTTCATTGCTGCATGCAGGCTTTCTCTCTAGTTGTGGTGAGCAGGGGCTACTCTTCCTTGCGGTGCACAGGCTTCTCATTGTGGTGGCTTTTCTTGTTGCGGAGCACAGGCTCTAGGCGCGCACAGGCTTCAGTAGTTGCAGCACGAGGGCTCAGTAGTTGTGGCTCATGGCCCTAGAGCACAGGCTCAGTAGTTGTGGTGCATGGGCTTAGTTGCTCCATGGCATGTGGGAATCTTCCCAGACCAGGGCTTGAACCCGTGTCTCCTGCATTGGCAGGCGGATTCTTAACCACTGTGCCACCAGGGAAGTCCCTACTGGAATTCTCATCACCAAATTAGCAAGAGTGGTATCTATATTTGAGAAGAAAAATCTACCCTTACCTTAGAAACTTGCTTGAAAATTTTTCAATTACTTTATGGCATGGTCTCTGTGGCAATTTCAACTTCAGTGAGCTGTTTATTTCTATTTGCCCTAATAGTTCTCCTACCTTTACATGTCACTGTTTACTTTGTCCCTGAACACCCTGCTAGTCTCCAGTTTCCCTGGCGCCACCCCTCTCCATGTACCACAAGGATTAACTATGACCTCAGTAGAACTGAAGGATGGGAAGTGGGGGACAGGTAGAGTAGTTTTATTAGAAGACAAGAGTAGTCAGCCTAGAAAAAGATCGTTTGGAGATGGACTAAACCCATCACCAGGATTCTGAGCTAAAAACCACTCCCAGATCACCAGTAACACTGGAGGCTGATGCTACCCTATCTTCTGTTTGTGTTTATAATCAGGTTTTGACAATAGCCCAAGCTCCCAAATAGAAGACTGAGTTATAGGAAGAAACACACAGTACTCAAGAAAACAATTACATGCATGTAACTTACACCGGCTAACTTTTGAATAGTGAGGCCATGGGCTGCTTCTCAGCCCCAGTGGAAGTCACAGCAGAGATGATCATTTTGCTATGCACATGGTAGTAATATCAGGAAATCGTAAGTAGCAATTGAATAGTCAATCAAACAAAAAAGAAGGTCCTTACCTAGCTTATGCCTTCTCTTTGGCTTCGTATAAAGTCAAAACTCTGATATTTGGAATAAAGTCTTACTTCCTTTCTTCTATGTCTGCTGAATAAGGCAAGTAAGGCAATAAGAAAAGCATCTAGGCTAGTAAGTGTCATGGGTCTCTTGCAGTTGCTTTTCCTCTGGGACCTTTGGCTGTCAGGCCCGGCCCAGACCAGCAAATTAACGGTTTTTTCTAGGCTAAATTATTATTGTTCTTACTATTATTATTACTTCAACATGCCTCCTACCTCCTGCTATCGAGCTAAGGTGGTTGGGGACTTTGGACTGCTGGGTTCTTGCAGGTGACAAAGCATACCAGGTTGGGGAATACGGACTAGTGTCCAGGTGCTCGGTGGACAGTACTGTGAACTAGGAGATGACCTGAGTTATGACTCAGAGTTGCAGTTGAGGGAACAGAGGCCTAAGAAGGATCAGTACCTCAGCTAACCAGATTCCCGACATACTGTTATTTGCCGGAATGGGCGTCGTAGGCAGAGGGACTGGGGTGCGTTTGGGTAAGGGGTTCGGAATTTGGAGTACGACCGACCTGGGTTCGAACAGAGCTCTCCTACTCGGTGGTTGTGAGACTCCCACACGCCTCCTCTAGGACCCTGGGTTTCCTACTCTATCCGCCGGCCGAGGTGCGAGGCGTCGACGCTCAGCTCTTCACGCCCGCCCGCGGCCCGGCGCACAAGAAGCCCCGAGGCTGGGAGGGGCGCCGCGCCGACGCCCCCTGCCGGCCGGCCGGGCTCCCCGCGCTGGCGGGCCCGCGCCCAACTGTCGACTCGTGGGACGCCCGGAGCCGGATGCTCTACGTCCGCACAGTCCTCTGCCTCCTGGCGGCCCTGGCGGCCTGTGGCGCCGTCGCCTTCCTCGGCTACTGCGTCTGCTTCGACCCGGGCCGGGCTGGGAGGGCGGCGGACGCGCTGACCGGGGTGGTGGCGGAGGGGCTGACTGGGCCCACGGAGAGAGGCCGGGCCGCGGGCGCCGCCGCCACCGCCGAAAGGCCCTTGGGACGGAAGCCGGGGTGGGGAAGGCCCCGTACCAGCACATGCCACGTTTTGTTTGCAGAAAGAAGAGCCCAGCAGCAAAAGGCTGAGGGACTGGGCGCCCGGGGGAAGTACTTTAGCGACGCCGAGGTGGCGTTACAGTGAGGAAGCTCCCGCCGATGCAGATCCCGGCTCGGCCTCAGGGTTCCAGGCCGCTTCCTGAGCAGCCGTTTCCCAGCACCGCTCTGCCTGCCCTCACCCTGTTTCCGCTCAACTTACGTTTAGTTTTTATTGTCCGCTACGAAAGGAAAGGAACGAAGGAAGAACCATTTGGGGTCGTGAAAAGGCAGCTATACAGTAAACGTGGTAGGAAAAGGCGCTCCGTTTGGTTTATAAAAAAGAAAGAGAAGCCTTTTCCCTTCCTGAGCAGCACCAGACACTTAGAAACCCACGCCGGGCCTCGGCCGGGTGACAGTGATGCACTGCCCACTCCTGTCCTACTGGGCCTTTCTTCTTGCTCAAAAGCAGAACATATCTTCTTTTTCTCCAAAATGGAATTTGATTAGTTATTTTTAAAGATAATCACAATCATCTTAGCGATCGGTCCAACTTAACTAACTCACATCATCTCTCAAACAGAGGGTTCTTAGGTCCTTCTATGAATTTTCATTCATTCAGTCGGTTGAGCACCTCCTACGTGTGAGGCGTTGTTCTAGGTGTGGCAGAGGTTAGCAATGTGGGTGTGGGGGGGGAGACTATCCCCCACGTAACAGAAGCACAGAGGAGGTAGAGGATCACTTTCAGGGCAGGGTTACCATGGAGGTGTTCTACTGATCTACTGCTCCTTTAACCTTAGTGGCTTAAAACATCTTATTTTGCTCCTGAATCTGCAATTTGAGTAGGGCTGGGTGGGAATCACACCTTTCTGCTCCGCTCAGCTTCAGCCAGGTTGACGCCAGGGCTAGGTGCTGGGTCATCTGAAGGCTCACTCCCTCACACGTTGGGCAGTTAATGCTGCTGGCCACTTAGCTGGGTCTATTGCACAGAACACCTGCACATATCCTCTCCATGTGGCATGATCTTCCTCGCAGTATGGTTGATGAGTCCCACCGGGCAAGCAAGTGTGTGATATATTTGTGTGTGTGTGTGTTGATACACACAGTTGACCCTTGAACAACACAGTGGTTGGGGCAACGACCCTTCCCTCAGTCAAAAATCTGAAAATAACTTTACAGTTGGCCCTGCGTATCGGTGGTTCCAAATCTGCGAATTCAACCAACAGCAATTCAACTGTAGTGCCTATTTATTGAAAAAGTCCGTGTATATGTGGATCTGGACAGTTAAAACCCATATTGTTCAAGGGTCAGCTGTATATATGTATTTATACATATATTTGTGAGAGAGAACATGTGGGCGCGTGCCAGGTGGTGCCACTTCTGCCGCATTGAGGCCCACTCAATTGCAAGGGGAGAGGCAATAGCCTCTAGCTCTGGGAATATTGCTGTGGCTGTTTTTGGAACATGCAGTTTTTCACAGAAGACTTTGGAAAAGAGGTGGCATCAAATGAGTGTGGAAGGATATGTTAAATTTGGGTCCTGGTTTCAGGGGAGACAGCATTCAGGATGAAGGGAACTGAATGTACATAAAGGTGCAAAATGGGGGATCTGCCAGGCCTATTCAGTAAATCAGTTTGACAAAGGAGTCCCAGTGGGGGATAGTGGGAGGTGAGGTTGGAGAGCTAAGTAGGGGCCGCATCAGAGAAGGCTTTGAAGGCCAGGTTAAGGAATTCAGATTCAATGGGCGAATTACTGAAGATTTCTGAGCAGGAATTTTTTTAAAAAGAAGGAAAGAAAAAAACTTTTTAGGTTACATCAGGCAGGAGTATGCTAGATAGAGTGGAGGAAAAGAAAGTTATTGCAGTAGTACAGGTGAGAGGTAATCAAAATCCTGAACTGCGGTGGTGTCAGTGGCAACCGGTGATGAGAGATGTGAGATAAATTTTCCAGAAAGAATAGATAGTTCTTGCTGACTGATGAAAGGGTCATGGAGAGCAGGAGTCAAGAGATTTCTGAGGTTTCAAGATGGAGTCTCTTAGAGAAAAAGGTGCAATTGACAGAGTTAAGAAAGCAGGACAGGGAGTATCCATGGCTGGGCATGAGAGAGATGCTTTCCCTGGGGCAGAGCCTGGGTCAGCTCCATGTCCCTCTCCTTCATTGCCCTTATCCATGGTTGAAGTTACACCATTTGTTTGTGTGATTATTTGATTAATGCTTTCTATTTATTAGAATCAGCTCCATGAGGGCAGACCTTGTCTGTGTTTTTACTCTCCATTATCTCTCCAGTGCCTAGAACAGTGTCCGGTACATTGTAGGTGCCCAGCAAATATTTGTTGAATATTGTTTATTGTGGGCAAAGAGAAACAGCTTGTGCAGAGGCACAGACTACGAAATTGCAATATTTAAAGTGTTGTGGCCAGAGAGATAGCTGAGTGGTAGTTTGGTGTCTTATTGTGGAGGGCTTTGAATGCCAAACCAGAAAGTTTTGATATTTTTCTGTCATGGCAGATAACCAGTGACGGTGATTTTATTTCAGAGAATGGATGCAATTTTTTTTTTTTTGGAGTATGGGGTGGAGGAGGGAAGTCAAAGGCAGAAACATCAGTGGCAGTCTAGGTGGGAAATGATGAAGATATGGATTATTTCAAATGAAGAAGAGGCAGAAGCAGGATTTTTCAAATGTTCTTTTATATAATCCTCATAACCACTCTGTTCTTCTAGTTTTTTTTTTTTTTTTTCCTTCGTTACGTGGGCCTCTCACTGTTGTGGCCTCTCCCGTTGCGGAGCACAGGCTCCGGACACGCAGGCCCAGCGGCCATGGCTCACGGGCCCAGCAGCTTCGCGGCATGTGGGATCTTTCCGGACCGGGGCACGAACCCGTGTACCCTGCATCGTCAGGCGGACTCTCAACCACTGCGCCACCAGGGAAGCCCTGTTCTTCTAGTTTTATAGATGAATAAACTAAGGCACAGAGAGATGTCTCTTCCTACTTCCAGGATCTCTCTTCCTCCTCACCCCAGGCCCTTTTTGTTTCCCAAAGTATGGTCTGTGGTCAGTCTGCATTAGATTTACCTGGGGCATTTGTCAAAATGTAGATTATTTGACCCAAGCACCAGCCATTCTGATTTAGGAGGTCAGGGGTAGCCCAGTGGTTATGGGGGCAGTGATGCTTAGACTTCAGAATTTATAAGAATCTTCTGAGGACCTCATTAAAAATGCACATTCCTGGGTTCTACTTAGACTGATTTGCTAGGTCTGGGTGGAGCCCAAGAAAACTGCAGTTTTAATAGCTCGTTCAGCCCATCCTTTGTGAAACAGTGCTGTCAGATTCTGCATAATCCCTTATCTCCCTGGAAGCTCCTTCCCTTCTCCATAAGTGACCTCAGATGTACTGCTCTAGACCTGGGGCCCCAAATTTTGCCTGCCTGCCAGATTCTGTAGCCTAGATGATCTGTTGGCACCTCAGCTTTGTGTGTTCAGAAGTATATTCATCATCTCATCCCTTGCCACTGTTCCTCCTCCTCTGTTTCCTTGTGAAGCTTCTGATAGCCCTAGGCTCCCTGCTGTGACCCAACTCATCTTGCTTAAATATCAACCTCATCTTCCACAATCAATCCCCTTATTTTTCTGTTCTCTATCTCATACCTTATTCCCTTTCTATTTCCATTGCTCCTGTACTACCTCAGGCTTTTATCACCTTTTACCCAGGATACTGTAGTAATTTCTTAACTGTCTCACTGCCTCTTTTCTTATGCTCTCAGAGTAAATTCCTTCTAAACCGCAGCTGTGTATATGTAACACTTTGCAGTAGCTCCCTACTCTGCAGATGAAAGACCAACCCTCTCAGCTTGGCACCAAGGACTTGGCACCATGGGTGCCTTCTGTATTGACAGCCTTATTTTCCTAAGGATTAGAAATAATACATGGAAAGTTTTCAGTCCATAGCTGGCCTTCAGTAGTTGGTAATTATTATTATTGTTGCTCCATTCACCCTATCATAATCCAGCTACATAAGCTCACTTGACATTTTCCCCTGCAGTTTGGCATCACTTGTACTTTCTTCTTCAGACTTTCACTGAGCTTCTCCACATCTCAAATGCTATCTCTTCTGAGAAACTTACCCTGATCTTCCAACCAGATGGAATGTACTATGAGCCCCAGAGACATTGGAATTTGTTGTTAATGTGTTATTGATATCAAGCATACTTGTCTTTTCTCTTGGTTAGACTCTGGACTCCATGGGGATGGGCACAGGAGTCTTGATCTCCTTCCCCTTCCAGCTGTCCTTAGAGGGTCCTGCTCTTGGCTCACTAAGTATCTGATGAATGAAACCTGTGGTTGTTACTGATCATCAGCATGTTTGCTGATAAAAGCTTAGAATATGATCTCATCTGCAGGTTTATACCATTTAAAAAAGAGAATTCTTGGGGAAAATAAACAGAAAAACTCTCTGAATATAAAAGACTGAAGCTGAAGTGACTGGCAGTGGAGTTGATACTTTGGGCTAGGGATTGCCCACTTTAGCTTTAAAGTCCAGCCCTTGGCATGGTACCAGTGATAATGCCATCCTGTGAACCTCGTCACCTTCATGAACCAGCCTGCAGCAAACCACAGCATCCTTCTGAATATCACCAGCTGCCCGCCAGCCCGCGCCATGCCCTTTGCTAAATCAACAAGCACGGTTAATACCCTAGGCAAGAAAATAGGTTTGCAACATACAAAGAAAACTACCTTTGTTATAGTTGATTACAGTTTGATTTCTCCTTTGTGTACTTAGCAAGCTGGGTAAAATATGAAGTTATTACAAACACCTCAACCAAACTTGAATATGCCATTTTTTTCATTTGTTTGTTTTAGGAGGGAGCTTCAACTTTTTTTTTTTTTTAATTATAACATGAGCTAAATTTAAGAAATTACCCTAGTCTTCTGACTTTATTTCTCAGAGTTGTTAGATCTAAATAATAATATAACTCATGAAAGTATACTGAAAAGTACAAGAGCTGATATAAAATGGTAATCAGTGTTCCAAGTTTCAAGGGATTAGAGAAGCTGAAGAATAAAACTGGCCAGGCTGCAGCCTGGCAGACGCTGGATGTGCTGGTTTAACAAGGTACCATCTAGGAAGGCCATCAGATGTGCATGGTGACAAGTCACAGCCATCGCCTGCTGTATATATATATATATTTTTTGGCGCCTGAAATTATAACTCCATTTTAAGAAATTGTCTTAAATATAAAGAACAACTGCATTTGTCATGCTTGGATTTAGAGACTAGATTCAAGATGTGCTTTTTTTTGGTTTTTTTGGTTTTTTTTTTGCGGCACGCAGGCCTCTCACTGTTGTGGCCCCTCCCGTCGCAGAGCACAGGCTCCGGACGCGCAGGCTCAGCGGCCACGGCCCACGGGCCCAGCCACCCCGCGGCATGTGGGATCTTCCCGGACTGGGGCACGAACCCGCATCCCCTGCATCGGCAGGCAGACTTCCAACCACTGCGCCACCAGAGAAGCCCAAGATGTGCTTTTAAAATAAAAGTTAAGGGACTTCCCTGTGGTCCCTGGTGGGGTAAGACTCTGTGTTCCCAATGCAGGGGGCCCGGGTTCGATCCCTGATCCCACATGCATGACGCAACTAAGAGTTCGCAGGCCACAACTAAGGAGACCGCCTGCCACAAGTAACACCCAGTGCAACAAAATAAATAAATAAATAAAATAAAAGTTAAATAATTTTGACGAGTAACCATATACCTTACATTCGTTACTTATTGTTAAATATTCTGTGACTCTTTTAGTTGTGGGATCCAGCAAAGAATGAAAAATTACAACTTTTTCTGCAAGAAGTACGAATGGGAGAACTTTGGTTATCCAGAGGTAAGAATGTAAACATTCTTTTGTAAGCAGTTATTTATGATAATTTATATTTGAGAAATATTTATGGATTGGTATTTGTATGTCAGATAACTTAACTAACTAGACGTGTTAACCAACTTGCTTCAGTTTAAGAGAAACTGTCCCAGCATTTTCACTTTATTACCGTTCCAGCTCCACGATGTTACAGTTAGTGTTAGTTTTGGTTGCAGTCTTGGAAGTGGGCAGATGGAGAAGCAAAGCCAAATACAAGAACACCTTATTTACTGTCAGATAAAATTCTAAGTAAATGGGTTTTCCAAATGACTAATGTTGTATGAATCAAAACTTAAAAAAATTTTAACTGCTTAAGGATACTCCCTGGATATAGGGGCAATTAAAATACAAAGAACCTTTCAGCTTTAACATCTTTTGAGCTGGGATAGTATAAATATGGAGAGGAAAATTATGAGTTATAAATTAAAAGAAAAATAACAATTATTTTATTACATTTTATTTTTACTTTATGTTTAAGAGCTATCATGTAATAGTTTAGATTTAGAGGTGAATGTTACAAATATTGAGATGATGAAAACAAAAATTGCAAACTTGAGTTTTTAAATTTTTCTCTCTCAAAGGTGATTAACATTATTTCTATGAGCCCCTAAATTAATTAGCACTTTTAGGGTTATATACTTCTACTATATTTTACTTCTGAAATTCTCATCTTGGTTGCTTATTCTTTAAATCCCCCACCAAACCCAAAACCAATTACATAAGAATCTCTGGGGTGGGACCCAGGCATCAGAATTTTTTTTTCTTTTTTTTTTTATTGAAGTATAGTTGGTTTACAGTGTTGTGTTACTTTCAGGTGTACAGCAAAGTGATTCAGTTATACATATATTTATCTATATCTGTTCTTTTTCAGATTCTTTTCCCTTATAGATTATACAAGATATTGATTATAGTTCCCTGTGCTATACAGTAGGTCCTTGTTGGTTATCTATTTTGTATTTAGTAGTGTGTATATGTTAATCCCAAACTCCTAATTTATCCATCCCCTTCTCCCCTTTGGTTACCATGTTTGTCTTCTCTGAGTCTATTTCTGTTTTGTAAATAAGTTCATTTCTGTCATTTTTTTAGATTCCATATATTAGTGATATCATATGATATTTGTCTTTCTCTGACTTAACTTCACTTAGTATGATAATTTCTAGGTCCATCCATGTTGCTGCAAATGGCATTATTTCATTCTTTTTTTTTTTTTTTTTTTT